>NW_019267524.1:120598-191449 GCF_002742605.1 Olea europaea var. sylvestris | reverse complement strand
TTTTATTTTATTTTATTTTATTATTTTTTTTTTATGAAGGGAAACTTATCACATGGAACCACTTATTTTCACAAATTTCCGTGTCGGTGATTTGAGGATAAAGTCATAATGGGAATGCCAAGAAATTCAATAGGGTTGAGCTTGGTATTGAAACTAATTCGATTATATTAATTTTCATAAAAAATATTTGATGCACGGGCAACTAGTCTTAATTTGGAGGTATTTTTGGACCATTCTTGTAAGGGTATTTACTATTTAGCTTTGTATATCTTTGACTATTTTTGCAAATTTATTTTTCTTAGTTCAACGTACTTCTTAAATTGTAAAGTAGAATAGAAGTAACGGTAATTAATCCAAGTAAAAGCCAAAAAAAAATGTCATAATCATGCTCGTGATATTTTTCTAATTGTTTGATTTATTTTGGATTGTATTACTATCATTAAATTTAGTAGTGGTGTAAAATTTTGATTGTGCCTAACCTGCTCGACATGGTTTCTGAATATTCCGTGCTAAGTAAGACATACCAATTTTACCAGATTAGTCGGACAAGATCGTGTGGAATTATGCTAATTATTAAGGTTATGAATATACACAAAATTAATCTAGATATTTGTTTTTATTTTCGAAAATAGATCTCCTTGTACTCTTGAACATGAATTAAAAATGGTCATTAACTATGACAGACATCAAAATATTAGGGACTAGGTAGTGCACACCAAAAATCATGTCGTCCCTTTTACATACCAAACTTTGAGTTGGAAAAAAGTCGTCACACTTTAGTCCCTGTTTATCATCCTTTAAAAATTTAAATGCTTGCTACAATACCATTCTCCATCACATATTAATACACTAAAATATTCTACACACAAACTAACAAAACTTCCTTACTTTTTAATCATACATTCTCCAAAAAATACTATTCAATAACTCATTATTTTCAAATAAATTTCATCAAACAGGCTCTTAATATTTCAAATAAATTAGGGTATGTTTGTACCTCTTTAACTTCAAAAAGTGTATTATGAAATAGTGATTGATGTTGACTATTTTTGCAATTTTAATTTTCTTAGTTCAACGTACTTCTTAAATTGTAAAGTAGAATAGAAGTAACGGTAATTAATCCAAGTAAAAGCCAAAAAAAAATGTCATAATCATGCTCGTGATATTTTTCTAATTGTTTGATTTATTTTGGATTGTGTTACTATCATTAAATTTAGGAGTAGTGTAAATTTTGATTGTGCCTAACTTGCTCGACATGGTTTCTGAATATCTCATATTAAGTAAAACATACCAATTTTACCAAATAAATTGGACGAGATCGTATGGATTATGCCAATTGTCGAGATTATGAATATACACAAAATTAATCTAGATATTTTTATTTATTTTCGAAAATAGATCTCCTCAGACTCTTGAACATGACTTAAAAATGGTCACACTTTAGTACACACCAAAATTTATGTCGTGCCTTTTACATACCAAACTTTGAGTTGAAAAAAAAGTTTCGTCACACTTTAGGACCATGTTGATCATCCTTTAAAAAATTAAATTGTTTGCTACAGTATCTTTTTTATCACACATTTACACAATAAAATATTCTACATACAAACCAATTAAATTTTCTTACTTTTTAACCACACATTCTTAAAAAATACTATTCAATAACTCATTATTTTCAAATAAATTTTATAAAACGGGCTCTAAATATCAATAAGTTGAAGAATTACACTAAATTCAAAACATGTGAATTCAACGGTCGAAATTTAAGAAATGGTGGCTGAACCAAAGCCAAAAGCCAAAACATGTGAATTCAAAACTTTTTTATTTACTAAATTTTTCATATTTCCAATCCTATGATCGTGCACTCTCAAATTTGAAAAACATATTTAGGAAGTGTTTATAAACTATTTTAATTATAAATGAATAGAAATCAGTGATGAATATTAATGTGACTTGTCGATCTATTGAAAGTATTGATAGAAGAATAGTTTAAGCCCTTATTTGGTGCGAATTAAAATCAGATGTTTAGTAAATTTTGGTAAAAGTTGTTAAAATATATGGTTGAAAAGTTATGGATCCCATAAAATGTGTAGTTAAAACTAATTATTGATTTTGATTTATATTAAAATTTTAATTTTAATTTGTACCAAACATGATTTAAATATTTACAAACATAAGCCAAATATAGATAAAATAATTATAAATTTGTAAACGGATATTCCAAATTCCAAGATTTGTATCAAATCGAGACTCCAATTGGATTTGTATACAAGTTGCGTCTACTAAAGCTTGATGAAAACGTCCATTTTATCTTTCTTTTTTTTTTTTTTTTTTTTTTTTTTAAGGAAAAAAAAAAAATAATTTTTTTTTTTTTTTTTTTTTTTTTTTTTTGTTTGATAACCCAGGTGTCCCAGCTTAGCCGAACTAAATCCTGGACCTCTAGCCCCCGGCCCCTCATTGACTAGTGGAGGTAAATCGCAGGTTGTGCCCTTGTTGGTTCCCAGGTTTCCACATGGCTTTTATTCCTTCCCCAAAGGGACCCTCCTCCATGGTTATTACAGAAAACGTCCATTTTATCCATTGCTTGTAGTGATGCTCAACACACTGAGATATTTCGTGATGGTTACAAATTGCAATTAATTGGCAAAGCTAGAATTCAAATAAAATAATAAAATCTCACATTTTAAATTTAATTATTATTGATGAAGAAAAGGTACATTAAGTAATTACTAGAAGGGAACTGATTGAATATGACAATTGACAAATTTAATCGTATGTGTTTGTATCTTCAATTGTATTTAACATGTCTATTTTAACGTATCAAATACGTTTTCAGGAAAGTAAATGAACAAAATATCCCAAAATTTTAAGTCATTTTAGCCTTTTGATATCATTCACTAGTCTTTAAAGAATCTTAAATGCTATCCGTCTATCTTTTGATATAGCTTTTGGTATAAATCAAGTTGAAACAATTGATTGACTTTCACAAGTTTTAATTGTTACCAAGTTAGCAATTATAAGTTAAATATTTAGTAGGTTTGAAACTTAATTGAAGCTTTGGTTGACTTTGAACCAATTGCGAATGAGTCAAGTCATGTGCTATTTGAAGTATATGAGTGGGTGGAACGTTGCAACCCTTATATAAAATCGACCAAGTTAAACTTAGGAAAAAAAAAAAGAATCAAAATTATTAAAAATAAATTCGACCCACTTTGCAAACAGTAAAATAAAAGCAGCAGCAGAAAAAACAGTTGACTTTAAATTATGTTTCGTCATTGACTGAAGAAAAAAAATATTTATATTTAATTAAAAAAATATCCTTATCTAATGGAGAGTGGGCACAAGCATTCACCACGAGGAATAACAAGGAATCAAGGATCTATGCCCCCCAGGGCACATCCGAGTTGGTGGAACAATCACTTCGCTGGGACACTGGAAGCAAGGGTGGGGAGTTCGATTCCTAGAGTTAACACTGGGAGCCATATGGAGAGGAAGCCATTGGTGTGAACAAACGCCCAGTGAGGAGAGCTCTCTTTGCGGAAGGAGTCCAAATGAGTTGTGGGAACCTGAGAGCCACCTTATTAAAAATAAATTCGACCCACTTTGCAAACAGTAAAATAAAAGCAGCAGCAGAAAAAACAGTTGACTTTAAATTATGTTTCGTCATTGACTGAAGAAAAAAAATATTTATATTTAATTAAAAGAATATCCTTATCTAATGGAGAGTGGGCACAAGCATTCACCACGAGGAATAACAAGGAATCAAGGATCTACCACATGGGAAACAATCCTGCTTTCTTTGGGGACTATTTTGTAAAATTCGTAGGACTTTGCTACGCTAACAGAGTTGGGGACATGGTTTAAAAATAGGGAACACGTGTCAAACATTGATTGGCCAGTTTGGAGGGGAAAAAAAGACCAGACAGTTGTGCAGCACTTGTTTTCAAACCCTGTCATTTTCCCATTTTTTAGTAGTTTTATCCAAATTCTTTTGATACTTAATTATTAAATGCATGATTTTACTTAGAGTATCGCCAAGAGATTTTTTAAACATGAAATACTCTATATTTTAAATGGTCAATCCTTAAAATCATACTTCGAAAGACTCTTTAAAATAACAAATGATTTAGAAAATGTTTTAGTTCAAATAAAAGATAGAGAAAAATAATAAATATTTCTTTAAGAATGGTAAAATTAAGTTTTAAATATAAAGAGTTTGTTGACCTTCGAAAATGGTCAACTGGTGTTGATACAAGATAATATACACGTGGACGTATTATGTAGTATTTTTACTGTAAATATGAATGTTCGTAAAAGAAGGTGAATAGTGGACAACGCAAGTATATTATTCCCTTCACTGTATTTTTTCAAGATCTCTCAATTGATACAAGAATTCCCTATTTATAGTGATCAGGCAGACATGATCACCGTAGGATTGGATCCTCGAGGCCTGATCTGTCGACCTTAACTGTTACATCAACTATGTCATCTATTAATTACATTGATAGACTTTTGACAAGAGGTCAGCCACTCTATAAGTTTGGATGACATTCCTGACACTTATTAACTACGCACGTCACATCAGTCAACTCTGGAAATGTGCTTGTCCGACCCTCTTCTGTTTGTCAAGGACTTCGGGTAGTAGAGTGGTTCGGCGACAAAAGGCAAATCACCTCGGATCAACTTAGTGCAACGACCTCGGCACTTCCTTTGACAGCTTCGGACGTTAGTCCCTTCTGCACCAATTCTTGGGTGCTCGCCATGTGTGTGCATATGAGGTCTCTACGTAGACCTTTCTGTGTTGACTAGTAACAATAATCCCTCAAATCTATGTTCGATCATTTATGTGGTAAATAGAATTTGTAATTAATTCCGAAGTTTCCAAGAAAAATCCAAGAGAAGAAATTACTGATGGATGTTAGTCCCCCCAAATCTAATTTACCAACATTGATGTGGGAACTAGAATTTTTGAGAGGGTGGTGACGTTGAATTTTGAGCTTATAGTTTCCCAATTCAGTTTGGGGCTTTCGAGGGGGATCAACTGAGGTGCTTTTGTAGCAGAGCCGAAGTGCTTTAAGATGTAGGTCGAGGTACCTTTGTGTTGTAGTGTTGCTGACGTTGTAAGTGTCACAGAGAGGGGTTGGATAGGGTCGGCATGGGAATAT
Source organism: Olea europaea var. sylvestris (assembly GCF_002742605.1). Classification (NCBI taxonomy): domain Eukaryota; kingdom Viridiplantae; phylum Streptophyta; class Magnoliopsida; order Lamiales; family Oleaceae; genus Olea; species Olea europaea. The sequence goes on along the minus strand of NW_019267524.1, from coordinate 186,284 downwards.
GTGAAGGGTCTTTTGTGCTGTAATGATTAGCTGTCTTTGTTGTGCATCTGAAATTGTGATGCTTGAAACGGTTCAGGTAGTTGAACCGTCTTTTATCATTTATTGACACAAGTTGCTATGTTGACATTCAGTCTTCCCAAGGAAGGGGGTGTCCTCAATTTTCAAGGCATAGCCACGTGTTTCGATTTGGGCCCTGAAGCTGAAACGTCGATTTTATCGGGTGGCCTTTAAGTGCCTTGAATTTGGATGGTCCAGATTCTTAAGACTGGACGGTTAAAAATGTATGTGTCTGCCTGCAAAAATGATCATTCTTGCTTGAGCATTCATTTATTATGTGAATTGCTCTGTAATGTTTCCTTGCGATATGACAAAAAAATCATATTTATGCTTGGTGGATTTTGAAAGGAGTTGGTGCAAGGGTTTGCTTGATTTTGGATAATGTCATGGAGAGTGCAAGTTGGACGCTTCTTGGGTGCAATAGATGTGATGCTTGGATTTGTGAAAATGAAAAATACAAATGAAACCTCAGCACAATCTTCTCTGAACGCCCTATGCGGAGGGTTGTCCACAACCTTATATTATGTTACAATAGGGTGCGATTTTGGCCTTACTTTGAGCCGACCTTCGTAGCAGGTCAATGAACTCGTACCTTCCCTGGGCAGCAAGGCTAACTCTTTTGCTAATATGAACTAGGCAGAGTGTATTGTAGCTGAAACTTTGAGTTTCAACATAATCCCACATGTCTTGCAAATGTGAAGGTTGCAGCATATTGTGGACATTCTTAAGGAGAAGAGATTTGACGATTTATGTGCAGTGGCAACACTTTATCATCGTTTATTTTTCATTTTTACCATCCATTCTCTTTTTGTGCTAAATAATGCCTTGTAAGTGGCTCTGATTGCCCTTGATTGTAATGTTTCATAGTAATGAATATAATTTTTACCTTTTATGCGAATCTGTGTTTGGACTTCAAATTATTATTGCTTTATATTCGGGGTTGTTTTTTAGAAGAGGGTCGTGCCCTTACAGTAGTCCTCTATTTTCTTATTCTTTTGTAGGCAACTTTTGTGCCTTCATGAGGGTCAGTTTTGTAGGGTTCGACCCTTTGTTTTATTCTACCCTTAGGGCGAATTTTTATTTCTAATGGGGATATTTTTGAGCTCCCACTTCTTTTACCGAGGTGCCCTTTCTTGGGCTGAGCCTTGCGGATGCTTTTTAGCTCATATTCTGAAGTCCCTCTATGGGTCAATGCCCTTTGAGCTATACATTTTTCTTGTTCCTTCAAAGGAACTACCTCAGAAAGTGCCATGCACTTTGCTGAGGATTTAGGTAGTCTTTTCTTCGTGGAGTGGACCATGTCATGTCTTATGTTCCAGTACAGTGTAAATGAACATGCACGATAATAAGACCAGTGTGATGGGTCATAAAATATGCTAGCCGTAATTGTTATATGCCAACTATCTAGTAATTGCTAATTTAATAGTAGATGTTAAAACAAGGAGATTCTAGAAACAAAACATAACTTAATGAAAATTTTCACAAGCCTTTACAGAATGTTGCTCGAGGTCCTAGAGGGAGATGAGGTTGTGTGCCGACGCTGCCGTTTTTGCATACATTATGAAGGGAGCTGAGGTCCTTATTCTCTGCAGTTATCAGATCTTCGTAGGTATCTTTTTGATTTTGTACTTAGTGGTTAGTGCATAGTCATCCTTTTCATGGTGTATGCATATTTTTGGGATGGCTCCATGTGGGGTCTTTCTTTTTCTGCATTTGGCATCTCGACCGAGGTGTTTCATCTTCACCTCTTCTTTGAACAATCTTATTTTGCATAGCTCATTTTGGGGTTATGTATACAGGGTCGGGGTACGACTTCTAACCTAGTCCGATTTTCTTATTCGGATGGGATCGAAGTTTTACCCTTGGAATAGAGGGATCGGCCTTCACCTTTTGTGCCCAAGCTTCCTTAGGCAATATAATTCCATGAGGCTTATGGCTGAGTTGCTTTGACTGGAGAGGACAACAAATCTTACTTTCCAGCAACTGCTGTCAATGGGTCATTTTCTGTTGCCCGATGTCATTGGGACCTGCCTCGACAATTATATAACTTAGCGCCTCTTTCTGCAAAAGGAGCTAATTCGAAGCGGCCAAAATTGGCGCTCATTTTTTCGGACGGGGCCTTCTACTTTTTTCATGAGGATAGTGGTTATGACTTCTATCTCCTATCTCTATTTCTTGGATAGGATGGGGAAAATAGTGTATTACTTTTCTATGGGGTTTGTGTCCTTAGTTTACCGACCTTCTGGGCAGGTCGGCTCATGTCGGTCGAGGTTGCGAAGTCTGGCTTGGTAGTTATATGTCTTAGTGCTTCTTTCTGTGAGAGGGCTTCTCTGGGCCTTGAGTTTTTCCTCTTGCGCGATCAGTTTAGGTAGGTCCGCATCCGAGCTAATGCAGCTCGTCTTTCCCGCCAATTTCTAGGCGAGGGATGCATCTGTCTAAGAGCGAGCTCATCTACTGTTCTTGGCTGAGGTTGTCCATGTTGATTTTCCTCTAAAAAGGAATCGAACAAATGTGGTTTGTTTGAGGAAATTAGAGGGCGCCCAGTTTGAGCGGGTGGAGGCCAGCCTTCTTTGTCTCTTGTAGGACTAAGTCTATCGAAGACACTAGCCTGTACCCTTGGTGCGTTAGCTCGACCGCCTTCTACAAGAACGACAGCCTCGTGAGTTATTCGACCGGTGTCATAATTGGTAATCGTGTCCACATTTACCCCTATTTCTAGTGGAACAACTTCCTCATTTTGGGAGGATCTGGCCAGTTGACTTTGCATGCGTCTGAGTAGTTTACACATTATGGTGTTTTGCCAGGAGATGGCTTTCATATTTGTAGTGACGGCGACCATTTCTTTGGTTAGCCTTGCTGCTAGTTTGTGCCTGTTCCTCGAGCCACTTCTTTGGTGGTGGACCACTGAGCCGATTGGCAGCGGTTCTTGGATTACTGGGGCATTTTGTGAGGATGTCTCCTCACCAACATGTTCTTTGGTCCGACTTGACATGATTCTTCCTTCTTCGGATTCATAGCCGCTCCTTCTTGGTGGATAGCCTTTCTTTAACTCTGTTCCAGGAGTTGTCTACCTTTATTCAAGGATTTTTCCTTTTTGGTTTCTCCTTTGAAAACTCAGATTTTTCCTCCACGAAATTTTCGTGGTTTAGCTATTCCAAACTTCCCACAGACGGCGTCAATCTGTTGACCCACGAAAATGGTCTATAGGTGTTGATACAAAATAATATACACGTGGACGTATTATGTAGTATTTCTATTATAAATATGAATGTTTGTGGAAGAAGGTTAATAGTGGACAACGCAAATATATTATTCCCTTCACTGTATTTTTCCAAGATCTCTCAATTGATATAAGAATTTCCTATTTATAGTGATTAGGCTGACGTGTTCACCGTAGGACTGGATTCACATGGCCTGATCTGCCGATCCTAACTGTTACATCAACTCTGTCATCTATTAATTACATTGATAGACTTTTGACAAGAGGTCAGCCACTCTATAAACTAGGCTGACATTCCTAACACTTATTAACTACGCACATCACATCAGTCAACTCTGAAGACGCGCTTGTCTGACCCTTTTTTGTTTGTCAAAAACTTCGGGTAGTAAAGTGGTTCGGCGGCAGAAGGCGAACCACCTCGGATCAACTTAGTGCAACGACATCGGCACTTCCTTAGACAGCTTCGGACGTTAGTCCCTTCTGCACCAATTCTTGGGTGCTCGTCATGTGTATGCATATGAGGTCTCTACATAGACCTTTCCGTATTGAATAGTAACAAAGTTCGTTGGAGTATTTCAAAATTTTAATTTTCTAAATTTATAGATATTCTCCAAATGATAGAATATACTCTTTAAAAATAGAGAATCTCTTAGAGATACTTTTATCACATGGATTTTACTTCTTCTGTTTTTATTTTTTTATTTTTCATTTTTTCATTTTTATGAATGGAACCTTATCACATGGAACCACTTATTTTCACAAATTTCCGAGGATAAATTCATAAAGGGAATGCCAAGAAATTCAATTGCTCTTATTCCATCATTTTTGAATAATTATATATATACACGTGCTACGATATTTATAAATAGTCGAGTACATCAACAAACTTATTTATCGATATAACAAGAAGGCTACATTTGAAGGTGAACGACCGACATAGAATATATATATGAACTTTAAAAGTTTGAGGGAGATTGCACAAATTATTATTGATGAAGAAAAGGTACATTAAGTAATTGCTAAGAAGGGAAGTGATTGAATATCACAATTGACAAATTTAATCGTATGTATTTATATCTTCAATCGTATCTAACATGTCTATTTTAACATATCAAATACGTTTTCAAGAAAGTAAACGGACAAAATATCTCACAATTTTAAGTCATTTTAGCCTTTCGATATCACTAGTGTTTTTTAATCTTAAATGTTATCCATCTATCTTTTGAAATAGCTTTTCGTATCAATCAAGTTGAAACAATTGATTGACTTTCACAAGTTTTAATTGTTACCAAGTTAACAATTATAAGTTAAATATTTAGTAGGTTTGAAATTTAATTGAAGCTCCGGTTGACTTTGAACAAATTTGGAACGACTCAAGTCATGTACTATTTGAAGTATACGAGTGGGTGGAAGGTTCCAACCCCTTATGTAAAATCGACCAAGTTAAGTGCGGTGAAAAGTTATTTCATGCCATGTATTGTTTGTAGAGAGATGGATAATGTAATGTTTCTTTCTTTAATTTACTGACTTTGAAAAAAAAATTCAAAATTATTAAAAATAAATTCGTGATTCTGAAGGAAAAAAATATATATTTTTATTTAATTAAAAGAATATCCTTATCTAATGGAGAGTGGGTACAAGCATTCACCATGAGGAATAACAAGGAATCAAGGATCTACCACATGGGAATCAATCCTGCCTTCTTTGGGGTCTATTTTGTAAAATTCATTTGATTTTGTTACACAAACAAGATTAGAGACGGTGTTTAAAAATAGGGGACACGTGTCAAACATTCATTGGCCAGTTTGGAAAAAAAAGGACCAAATAGGTGTCAACACCTGTTTTCAAACCCTATCATTTTCATCTGTTTGGATAGGTTTATCCAAATTCTTTAGATACCTAATTATTAGATGCACCATTTTATTTAGGATGCGTTTGATTGCAAGTATGGAAAGAAAATAAAATTTGGATAATTCAATTGCCTAGAATTTATATGTATAGAAATTGTCAATTAAATGTGTTTGATTGATTTAATTTTCATTCTAAAAAATATTATACTTGTCCATTTTTTATTGGTGGGTTAATGAGAGAGAGAGAGAGAGAGTGTGTGTGTGTGAATTCCGTGGAAAATAAAATTCTACTCTTCCTAAAGAAAATATTTTCCTTGATTTGAAGGAAAATATGACCACGTGATCAAAAGTGAGAAAACATTTTGTGTAAAAAAAAATAACAATCAAACAGCACAAAAGTAGGAATTTGAGTGAAAAAACACATTTTCCATGAAAAATATAGGCAATCAAATGCATTCTTAGAGTATTTTTAAGAGACTCTTTAAACATGAGATACTTTATATTTTAAAGAGTCAACCCTTAAAATCATACTTCAAAAGACTCTTTAAATTAACATTTTAATTTAGAAAGCGAGTTTGAGCCAAACTCACTCTTTATAATTAAATACATTCAAGGTGTTTCAATTTTCAATGTAGGAAAATAATAAAATAATTTACAAAAAGAATTAGCTAAAATAAAAGACAGAAAAAAATAATAAATATTTGTTGAGAATGGTAAAATTAATTGTTAAACATAAAGAGTTTGTTGAAGTATTTCAAAATTTTAACTCTCTAAATTTATAGATATTTTTCAAATGATAAAATATTTTCTTTAAAAATGGAGGGTCTCTTGAAAATACTATTATCACATGGATTATTTATTATTATTATTATTATTATTATTATTATTATTTTCAATGAGCGGAGCTTATCATATGGAACCGCATATTTTCACAAATTTCCGTGTGGGTGATTTGAGGATAAAGTCATAAAGGGAATGCCAAGAAATTCAATTGCTCTTATCCCATCGTTTCTGATTTTATATATATATAAAGATCGTCGAGTACATCAGCAAACTTATTTATCAATATATCAACAAGGCTACATTTGAAGGTGAACGACTAACATAGAATGTGAGCTCACAGGGTTGAGCTTGGTATTGAAACTAATTCGATTATAATAAATTTTTTTTAAAGCGTCGTAAAGCGAAGATGGTAGTGACAATATTGATATGTTAATCTTTCATATTGCTAATGGCTAGGTTCAACCTCTAAGCTCGACCGTTATTCAAGAATATCCAAATAGTTTATTTCGTAAATAAAGAAAATTATATATTTTTATCTACACTCAAATGAATAATTGAGTCTCCTTTCAATTTTTTGTGATTTTTGAATTAGAAGCATCAAGTCTCGTGGAACTTGAATTTGATAGGTTAAATGAAAATATATGTTAGAGTAGCACATGTCGTACGTGTAGAAAAAGAATTTGAACAGAAATAATAAGTTGTCTTTACTTTCAATTAAAATAGAAAATTCATAATATTATCTCGACAGTCAGGCTCGTCGGAGAAATCATAATATCTTATGTGGAGTCTATATTTCACTTTGAAAAATATCTTTCCAAAAATTAGTGGAGTGGAAGAGAAACTTGGTACGCAACACACAAAGATATTGACACGTTTTTAAGGCAAAATAATGCCCTAAAAAACATTTGATGCACGGGCAACTAGTCTTAATTTGGAGGTATTTTTGGACCATTCTTGTAAGGGTATTTACTATTTAGCTTTGTATATCTTTGACTATTTTTGCAAATTTATTTTTCTTAGTTCAACGTACTTCTTAAATTGTAAAGTATAATAAAAGTAACGGTAATTAATCCAAGTAAAAGCCAAAAAAAATGTCATAATCATGCTCGTGATATTTTTCTAATTGTTTGATTTATTTTGGATTGTATTACTATCGGTAAATTTAGTAGTGGTGTAAAATTTTGATTGTACCTAACTTGCTCGACATGGTTTCTGAATATTCCGTGCTAAGTAAGACATACCAATTTTACCAGATTAGTTGGACAAGATCGTGTGGAATTATGCTAATTATTAAGGTTATGAATATACACAAAATTAATCTAGATATTTGTTTTTATTTTCGAAAATAGATCTCCTTGTACTCTTGAACATGAATTAAAAATGGTCATTAACTATGACAGACATCAAAATATTAGGGACTAGGTAGTGCACACCAAAAATCATGTCGTCCCTTTTACATACCAAACTTTGAGTTGGAAAAAAGTCGTCACACTTTAGTCCCTGTTTATCATCCTTTAAAAATTTAAATGCTTGCTACAATATCATTCTCCATCACATATTAATACAATAAAATATTCTACACACAAACTAACAAAACTTCCTTACTTTTTAACCATACATTCTCCAAAAAACACTATTCAATAACTCATTATTTTCAAATAAATTTCATCAAACAGGCTCTTAATATTTCAAATAAATTAGGGTATGTTTATACCTCTTTAACTTCAAAAAGTGTATTATGGAATAGTGATTGATGTTGACTATTTTTGCAATTTTAATTTTCTTAGTTCAACGTACTTCTTAAATTGTAAAGTAGAATAGAAGTAACGGTAATTAATCCAAGTAAAAGCCAAAAAAAAATGTCATAATCATGCTCGTGATATTTTTCTAATTGTTTGATTTATTTTGGATTGTGTTACTATCATTAAATTTAGGAGTAGTGGTGTAAATTTTGATTGTGCCTAACCTGCTCGACATGGTTTCTGAATATCTCATGTTAAGTAAAACATACCAATTTTACTAGATAAATTGGACGAGATCGTATGGGATTATGCCAATTGTCGAGATTATGAATATACACAAAATTAATCTAGATATTTTTATTTATTTTCGAAAATAGATCTCCTCAGACTATTGAACATGACTTAAAAATGGTTATTAACTATGACACACATCAAAATATTAGGGACTAGGTAGTATACACAAAAATTTATGTCGTGCCTTTTACATAACAAACTTTGAGTTGAAAAAAAAGTTTCGTCACACTTTAGGACCCTGTTGATCATCCTTTAAAAAATTAAATTGTTTGCTACAGTATCTTTTTTATCACACATTTACACAATAAAATATTCTACATACAAACCAATTAAATTTTCTTACTTTTTAACCACACATTCTTAAAAAATACTATTCAATAACTCATTATTTTCAAATAAATTTTATAAAACGGGCTCTAAATATCAATAAGTTGAAGAATTACACTAAATTCAAAACATGTGAATTCAACGGTCGAAATTTAAGAAATGGTGGCTGAACCAAAGCCAAAAGCCAAAACATGTGAATTCAAAACTTTTTTATTTACTAAATTTTTCATATTTCCAATCCTATGATCGTGCACTCTCAAGTTTGAAAAACATATTTAGGAAGTGTTTATAAACTATTTTAATTATAAATGAATAGAAATCAGTGATGAATATTAATGTGACTTGTCGATCTATTGAAAGTATTGATAGAAGAATAGTTTAAACCCTTATTTGGTGGGAATTAAAATAAGATATTTAGTAAATTTTAATAAAAGTTGTTAAAATATATGGTTGAAAAGTTGTGGATCTCATAAAATGTGTAGTTAAAACTAATTATTGATTTTGATTTATATTAAAATTTTAATTTTAATTTTAATTTGTACCAAACATGATTTAAATATTTACAAACATAAGCCAAATATAGACAAAATAATTATAAATTTGTAAACGGATATTCCAAATTCCAAGATTTGTATCAAATCGAGATTCCAATTGGATTTGTATACAAGTTGCGTCTACTAAAGCTTGATGAAAACGTCCATTTTATCCATTGCTTGTAGTGATGCTCAACACACTGAGATGTTTCGTGATGGTTACAAATTGCATTTAATTGGCAAAGCTAGAATTCAAATAAAATAATAAAATCTCACATTTTAAATTTAATTATTATTGATGAAGAAAAGGTACATTAAATAATTACTAGAAGGGAACTAATTGAATATGACAATTGACAAATTTAATCGTATGTGTTTGTAACTTCAATTGTATTTAACATGTATATTTTAACGTATCAAATACGTTTTCAGGAAAGTAAATGAACAAAATATCCCACAATTTTAAGTTATTTTAGCCTTTTGATATCATTCACTAGTCTTTAAAGAATCTTAAATGCTATCCATCTATCTTTTGATATAGCTTTTGGTATAAATCAAGTTGAAACAATTGATTGACTTTCACAAGTTTTAATTGTTACCAAGTTAGCAATTATAAGTTAAATATTTAGTAGGTTTGAAACTTAATTGAAGCTTTGGTTGACTTTGAACCAATTGGGAATGAGTCAAGTCATGTACTATTTGAAGTATATGAGTGGGTGGAATGTTGCAACCCTTATATAAAATCGACCAATTAAACTTAGGGAAAAAAAAAAGAATCAAAATTATTAAAAATAAATTCGACCCACTTTGCAAACAGTAAAATAAAAGCAGCAGCAGAAAAAACAGTTGACTTTAAATTATGTTTCGTCATTGACTGAAGAAAAAAAATATTTATATTTAATTAAAAGAATATCCTTATCTAATGGAGAGTGGGCACAAGCATTCACCACGAGGAATAACAAGGAATCAAGGATCTACCACATGGGAAACAATCCTGCTTTCTTTGGGGACTATTTTGTAAAATTCGTAGGACTTTGCTACGCTAACAGAGTTGGGGACATGGTTTAAAAATAGGGAACACGTGTCAAACATCGATTGGCCAGTTTGGAGGGGGAAAAAAGACCAGACAGGTGTGCAGCACTTGTTTTCAAACATTGTCATTTTCACATTTTTTAGTAGTTTTATCCAAATTCTTTTGATACTTAATTATTAAATGCACGATTTTACTTAGAGTATCGCCAAGAGATTTTTTAAACATGAAATACTCTATATTTTAAATGGTCAATCCTTAAAATCATACTTCGAAAGACTCTTTAAAATAACAAATGATTTAGAAAATGTTTTAGTTCAAATAAAAGATAGAGAAAAATAATAAATATTTCTTTAAGAATGGTAAAATTAAGTTTTAAATATAAAGAGTTTGTTGACCTTCGAAAATGGTCAACTGGTGTTGATACAAGATAATATACACGTGGACGTATTATGTAGTATTTTTACTGTAAATATGAATGTTCGTAAAAGAAGGTGAATAGTGGACAACGCAAGTATATTATTCCCTTCACTGTATTTTTTCAAGATCTCTCAATTGATACAAGAATTCCCTATTTATAGTGATCAGGCAGACATGATCATCGTAGGATTGGATCCTCGAGGCCTGATCTGTCGACCTTAACTGTTACATCAACTATGTCATCTATTAATTACATTGATAGACTTTTGATAAGAGGTCAGCCACTCTATAAGTTTGGATGACATTCCTGACACTTATTAACTACGCACGTCACATCAGTCAACTCTGAAGATGCGCTTGTCCGACCCTCTTCTGTTTGTCAAGGACTTCGGGTAGTAGAGTGGTTCGGCGACAAAAGGCAAATCACCTTGGATCAACTTAGTGCAGCGACCTCGGCACTTCCTTTGACAGCTTCGGACGTTAGTCCTTTCTGCACCAATTCTTGGGTGCTCGCCATGTGTATGCATATGAGGTCTCTATGTAGACCTTTCTGTGTTGACTAGTAACAATAATCCCTCAAATCTATGTTCGATCATTTATGTGGTAAATAGAATTTGTAATTAATTCCGAAGTTTCCAAGAAAAATCCAAGAGAAGAAATTACTGATGGATGTTAGTCCCCTCAAGTCTAATTTACCAACATTGATGTGGAAACTAGAATTTTTGAGAGGGTGGTGACGTTGAATTTTGAGCTTATAGTTCCCCAATTCAGTTTGGGGCTTTCGAGGGGGATCAACTGAGGTGCTTTTGTAGCAGAGCCGAAGTGCTTTAAGATGTAGGTCGAGGTACCTTTGTATTGTAGTGTTGCTGACGTTGTAAGTGTCACAGAGAGGGGTTGGATAGGGTCGGCATGGGAATATGTGAAGGGTCTTTTGTGCTGTAATGATTAGCTGTCTTTGTTGTGCATCTGAAATTGTGATGCTTGAAACGGTTCAGGTAGTTGAACCGTCTTTTATCATTTATTGACACAAGTTGCTATGTTGATATTCAGTCTTCCCAAGGAAGGCGGTGTCCTCAATTTTCAAGGCATAGCCACGTGTTTCGATTTGGGCCCTGAAGCTGAAGCGTCGATTTTATCGGGTGGCCTTTAAGTGCCTTGAATCTGGATGGTCCAGATTCTTAAGATTGGACGGTTAAAAATGTATGTGTTTGCCTGCAAAAATGATCATTCTTGCTTAAGCATTCATTTATTATGTGAATTGCTCTGTAATGTTTCCTTGCGATATGACAAAAAAATCATATTTATGCTTGGTGGATTTTGAAGGGAGTTGGTGCAAGGGTTTGCTTGGTTTTGGATAATGTCATGGAAAGTGCAAGTTGGATGCTTCTTGGGTGCAATAGATGTGATGCTTGGATTTGTGAAAATGAAAAATACAAATGAAACCTCAGCACAATCTTCTCTGAACGCCCTATGCGGAGGGTTGTCCACAACCTTATATTATGTTACAATAGGGTGCGATTTTGGCCTTACTTTGAGCCGACCTTCGTAGCAGGTCAATGAACTCGTACCTTCCCTGGGCAGCAAGGCTAACTCTTTTGCTAATATGAACTAGGCAGAGTGTATTGTAGCTGAAACTTTGAGTTTCAACATAATCCCACATGTCTTGCAAATGTGAAGGTTGCAGCATATTGTGGACATTCTTAAGGAGAAGAGATTTGACGATTTATGTGCAGTGGCTACATTTTATCATCGTTTATTTTTCATTTTTACCATCCATTCTCTTTTTGTGCTATATAATGCCTTGTAAGTGGCTCTGATTGCCCTTGATTGTAATGTTTCATAGTAATGAATAGAATTTTTACCTTTTATGCGAATCTGTGTTTGGACTCCAAATTATTATTGCTTTATATTCGGGGTTGTTTTTTAGAAGAGGGTCGTGCCCTTACAGTAGTCCTCTATTTTCTTATTCTTTTGTAGGCAACTTCTGTGCCTTCATGAGGGTCAGTTTTGTAGGGTTCGACCCCTTGTGTTATTCTACCCTTAGGGCGAATTTTTATTTCTGATGGGGATATTTTTAAGCTCCCACTTCTTTTACTGAGGTGCCCTTTCTTGGGCTGAGCTTTGCGGATGCTTTTTAACTCATATTCTAAAGTCCCTCTATGGGTCGATGCCCTTTGAGCTATACATTTTTCTTGTTCCTTCAAAGGAACTACCTCAGAAAGTGCCATGCACTTTGCTGAGGATTTAGGTAGTCTCTTCTTCGTGGAGTGGACCATGTCGTGTCTTATGTTCAAGTACAGTGTAAATCAACATGCACGATAATAAGACCAGTGTGATGGGTCATAAAATATGCTAGTTTTAATTGTTATATGCCAACTATCTAGTAATTGCTAATTTAATAGTAGATGTTAAAACAAGGAGATTCTAGAAACAAAACATAACTTAATGAAAATTTTCACAAGCCTTTACAGAATGTTGCTCGAGGTCCTAGAGGGAGATGAGGTTGTGTGCCGACGTTGCCCTTTTTGCATACATTATGAAGGGAGCTGAGGTCCTTATTCTCTGCAGTTATAAGATCTTCGTAGGTATCTTTTTGGTTTTGTACTTAGTGGTTAGTGCATAGTCTTCCTTTTCATGGTGTATGCATATTTTTGGGATGGCTCCATGTGGGGTCTTTCTTTTTCTGCATTTGGCGTCTCGACCGAGGTGTTTCATCTTCACCTCTTCTTTGAACAATCTTATTTTGCATAGCTCCTTTTGGGGTTATGTATACAGGGTTGGGGTACGACTTCTAACCTAGTCCAATTTTCTTATTCGGATGGGATCGAAGTTTTACCCTTGGAATAGAGGGATCGGCCTTCACCTTTTGTGCCCAAGCTTCCTTAGGCAATATAATTCTGTGAGGCTTATGGCTGAGTTGCTTTGACTGGAGAGGACAGCAAATCTTACTTTCCAGCAACTGCTGTCAATGGGTCAGCTTCTGTTGCCTGATGTCATTGGGACCTGCCTCGACAATTATATAACTTAGCGCCTCTTTCTGCAAGAGGAGCTAATTCGAAGCGGCCAAAATTGGCGCTCATTTTTTCGGACGGGGCCTTCTACTTTTTTCACGAGGATGGTGGTTATGACTTCTATCTCCTATCTCTATTTCTTGGATAGGATGGGGAAAATAGTGTATTACTTTTCTATGGGGTTTGTGTCCTTAGTTTACCGACCTTCTGGGCAGGTCGGCTCATGTCGGTCGAGGTTGCGAAGTCTGGCCTGGTAGTTATATGTCTTAGTGCTTCTTTCTGTGAGAGGGCTTCTCTGGGCCTTGAGTCTTTTCCTCCTGCGCGATCAGTTTAGGTAGGTCCGCATCCGAGCTAATGCAGCTCGTCTTTCCCGCCTATTTCTAGGCGAGGGATGCATCTATCTAAGAGCGAGCTCATCTACGGTTCTTGGCTGAGGTTGTCCATGTTGATTTTCCTCCGAAAAGGAATCGAACAAATGTGGTTTGTTTGAGGAAATTAGAGGGCGCCCAGTTTGAGCGGCTGGAATGGGGGGCCAGCCTTCTTTGTCTCTTGTAGGACTAAGTCTATCGAAGACACTAGCCTGTACCCTTGGTGCGTTAGCTCGATCGCCTTCTACAAGAACGACAGCCTCGTGAGTTATTCGACCGGTGTCATAATTGGTAATCGTGTCCACATTTACCCCTATTTCTAGTGGAACAACTTCCTCATTTTAGGAGGATCTGGCCAGTTGACTTTGCATGCGTCTGAGTAGTTTACACATTATGGTGTTTTGCCAGGAGATGGCTCTCATATTTGTACTGACGGCGACCATTTCTTTGGTTAGCCTTGCTGCTAGTTTGTGCCTGTTCCTCGAGCCACTTCTTTGGTGGTGGACCACTGAGCCGATTGGCAGCGGTTCTTGGATTACTGGGGCATTTTGTGAGGATGTCTCCTCATCAACATGTTCTTTGGTCCGACTTGACATGATTCTTCCTTCTTTGGATTCATAGCCGCTCCTTCTTGGTGGATAGCCTTTCTTTAACTTTGTTCCAGGAGTTGTCTACCTTTATTCAAGGATTTTTCCTTTTTGGTTTCTCCTTTGAAAACTCAGATTTTTCCTCCACGAAATTTTCGTGGTTTAGCTATTCCAAACTTCCCACAGACGGCGTCAATCTGTTGACCCATGAAAATGGTCTATAGGTGTTGATACAAAATAATATACACGTGGACGTATTATGTAGTATTTCTACTATAAATATGAATGTTTGTGGAAGAAGGTGAATAGTGGACAACGCAAATATATTATTCCCTTCACTGTATTTTTCCAAGATCTCTCAATTGATATAAGAATTTCCTATTTATAGTGATTAGGCTGACGTGTTCACCGTAGGACTGGATTCACATGGCCTGATCTGCCGACCCTAACTGTTACATCAACTCTGTCATCTATTAATTATATTGATAGACTTTTGACAAGAGGTCAGCCACTCTATAAACTAGGCTGACATTCCTAACACTTATTAACTACGCACATCACATCAGTCAACTCTGAAGATGCGCTTGTCTGACCTTTTTTTGTTTGTCAAAAACTTCGGGTAGTAAAGTGGTTCGGCGGCAGAAGGCGAACCACCTCGGATCAACTTAGTGCAACGACATCGGCACCTCCTTTGACAGCTTCGGACGTTAGTCCCTTCTGCACATGTGTATGCATATGAGGTCTCTACATAGACCTTTCTGTATTGAATAGTAACAAAGTTTGTTGGAGTATTTCAAAATTTTAATTTTCTAAATTTATAGATATTCTCCAAATGATAGAATATACTCTTTAAAAATAGAGAATCTCTTAGAGATACTTTTATCACATGGATTTTACTTCTTCTGTTTTTATTTTTTTATTTTTCATTTTTTCATTTTTATGAATGGAACCTTATCACATGGAACCACTTATTTTCACAAATTTCCGTGCCGGTGATTTGAGGATAAAGTCATAAAGGGAATGCCAAGAAATTCAATTGCTCTTATTCCATCATTTTTGAATAATTATATATATACACGTGCTACGATATTTATAAATAGTCGAGTACATTAGCAAACTTCTTTATCGATATAACAAGAAGGCTACATTTGAAGGTGAACGACCGACATAGAATATATATATGAACCTTAAAAGTTTGAGGGAGATTGCACAAATTATTATTGATGAAGAAAAGGTACATTAAGTAATTGCTAAGAAGGGAATTGATTGAATATCACAATTGACAAATTTAATCGTATGTATTTATATCTTCAATCGTATCTAACATGTCTATTTTAACATATCAAATACGTTTTCAAGAAAGTAAACGGACAAAATATCTCACAATTTTAAGTCAATTTAGCCTTTCGATATCACTAGTGTTTTTTAATCTTAAATGCTATCCATCTATCTTTTGAAATAGCTTTTCGTATCAATTAAGTTGAAACAATTGATTGACTTTCACAAGTTTTAATTGTTACCAAGTTAACAATTATAAGTTAAATATTTAGTAGGTTTGAAATTTAATTGAAGCTCCGGTTGACTTTGAACAAATTTGGAACGACTCAAGTCATGTACTATTTGAAGTATACGAGTGGGTGGAAGGTTCCAACCCCTTATGTAAAATCGACCAAGTTAAGTGCGGTGAAAAGTTATTTCATGCCATGTATTGTTTGTAGAGAGATGGATAATGTAATGTTTCTTTCTTTAATTTACTGACTTTGAAAAAAAAATTCAAAATTATTAAAAATAAATTCGTGATTCTGAAGGAAAAAAATATATATTTTTATTTAATTAAAAGAATATCCTTATCTAATGGAAAGTGGGTACAAGCATTCACCATGAGGAATAACAAGGAATCAAGGATCTAGCACATGGGAATCAATCCTGCCTTCTTTGGGGACTATTTTGTAAAATTCATTTGATTTTGTTACACAAACAAGATTAGAGACGGTGTTTAAAAATAGGGGACACGTGTCAAACATTCATTGGCCAGTTTGGAAAAAAAAAGGACCAAACAGGTGTCAACACCTGTTTTCAAACCCTATCATTTTCATCTGTTTGGATAGGTTTATCCAAATTCTTTAGATACCTAATTATTAGATGCACCATTTTATTTAGGGTGCGTTTGATTGCAAGTATGGAAAGAAAATAAAATTTGGATAATTCAATTGCCTAGAATTTATATGTATAGAAATTGTCAATTAAATGTGTTTGATTGATTTAATTTTCAATCTAGAAAATATTATATTTATCCATTTTTTATTGGTGGGTTAATGAGAGAGAGAGAAAGAGAGTGAATTTCGTGGAAAATAAAATCCTATTCTTCCTAAAGAAAATATTTTTCTTGATTTGGAGGAAAATATGGTCACGTGATCAAAAGTGGAAAAATATTTTTTATGTGGAAAAAAAATGACAATCAAACAGCACAAAAGTAGGAATTTGAGTAAAAAAACACATTTTTTATGAAAAATATAGGCAATCAAATGCACTCTTAGAGTATTTTTAAGAGACTCTTTAAACATGAGATACTTTATATTTTAAAGAACCAACCCTTAAAATCATACTTCAAAAGACTCCTTAAATTAACAATTTAATTTAGAAAGTGAGTTTGAGCCAAACTCACTTTTTTTAATTAAATACATTCAAGATGTTTCAATTTTCAATGTAGAAAAATAATAAAATAATTTACAAAAAGAATTAGCTAAAATAAAAGACAGAAAAAAAATAATAAATATTTGTTGAGAATGGTAAAATTAATTGTTAAATATAAAGAGTTTGTTGAAGTATTTCAAAATTTTAACTTTCTAAATTTATAGATATTTTTCAAATGATAAAATATTTTCTTTAAAACTGGAGAGTCTCTTGGAAATACTATTATCACATGGATTATTTATTATTATTATTATTATTATTATTATTATTATTATTATTTTCAATGAACGGAGCTTATCATATGGAACCACATATTTTCACAAATTTCCGTGTGGGTGATTTGAGGATAAAGTCATAAAGGGAATGCCAAGAAATTCAATTGCTCTTATCCCACCGTTTCTGATTTTATATATATATAAAGATCGTCGAGTACATCAGCAAACTTATTTATCAATATATCAAGAAGGCTACATTTGAAGGTGAACGACTAACATAGAATGTGAGCTCACAGGGTTGAGCTTGGTATTGAAACTAATTCGATTACAATAAATTTTTTTTTTAAAGCGTCATAAAGAGAAGATGGCAGTGACAATATTGATATGTTAATCTTTCATATTGCTAATGCCTAGGTTCAACCTCTGAGCTCGACCGTTATTCAAGAATATCCAAATAATTTATTTCGTAAATAAAGAAAATTATATATTTTTATCTACGCTCAAATGAATAATTGAGTCTCCTTTCAGTTTTTTGTGATTTTTGAATTAGAAGCATCAAGTCTCGTGGAACTTGAATTTGATAGGTTAAATGAAAATATATGTTAGAGTAGCACATGTCGTACGTGTAGAAAAAGAATTTGAACAGAAATAATAAGTTGTCTTTACTTTCAATTAAAATAGAAATTCATAATATTATCTCGACAGTCAGGCTCGTCGGAGAAATCATAATATCTTATGTGGAGTCTATATTTCACTTTGAAAAATATCTTTCCAAAAATTAGTGGAGTGGAAGAGAAACTTGGGACGCAACACACAAAGATATTGATACGTTTTTAAGGCAAAATAATGCCCTAAAAAACATTTGATGCACGGGCAACTAGTCTTAATTTGGAGGTATTTTTGGACCATTCTTGTAAGGGTATTTACTATTTAGCTTTGTATATCTTTGACTATTTTTGCAAATTTATTTTTCTTAGTTCAACGTACTTCTTAAATTGTAAAGTAGAATAAAAGTAACGGTAATTAATCCAAGTAAAAGCCAAAAAAAATGTCATAATCATGCTCGTGATATTTTTTTAATTGTTTGATTTATTTTGGATTGTATTACTATCGGTAAATTTAGTAGTGGTGTAAAATTTTGATTGTGCCTAATCTGCACGACATGGTTTCTGAATATCCCATGTTAAGTAAGACATACCAATTTTACCAAATAAATTGGACAAGATCGTGTGGAGTTATGCTAATTGTCGAGGTTATGAATATACGGAAAATTAATCTAGATATTTGTATTTATTTTTGAAAATAGATCTCCGTAGACTCTTGAACATGACTTAAAAATGGTCATTAATTATGACAGACATCAAAATATTAGGGAATAGGTAGTGCACACCAACATTTATGTCGTGCCTTTTACATCCCAAACTTTGAGTTGGAAAAAAGTCGTCACACTTTATCCCTGTTTATCATTCTTTAAAAAATTAAATGTTTGTTACAATATCATTCTCCGTCACATATTCACATAATAAAATATTTTACGCACAAACAAATTAAATTTTCTTACTTTTTAACCACACGTTTTTCAAAAAATACTATTCAATAACTTTGATTTTCAAATAAATTTTATCAAATGGGCTCTTAATATTAATAAGTTGAAGAATGACACTAAGGGCCCGTTTGATTGACCCTTGTTTTCCCTAGAAAATGGAAATGGAATTCCTTTTTTCACAAAATGGCTTATTTGATAGCCTTTTAATTTCATAGAATTGGAATTCCACCAACAGTCGCCACATCAGCATTTTCTTTCTATTGATGGAATTTCAATCCTCACCAAAATTGTGAGAATTTGAATTCTAGCTTTTCTTTTTCCTTTTTTTATTTAGGTTTTTTTTTTTTTTTTTTTTTTTTTTTTTTTTTTTTTTTTTTTTTTTTCTACAATGGAAACAAATTCTAAGAATTATAAAAAAATATTTCACCTTATTTAACAATTTTCATATAAAACAAAATCAAACAAACATAAAGATAAATGATTTTTTTTTTTTTTTGGGTTTTTGGCAATGGAAACAAATTTTATCCCAAATACCAATAAATTTTATTCCTTTAGTTGAAAATTTTCATGTAAAACAAAGTCAAACGAATACCAAAAACTACTTCTATTTCAACATTTTTCACTTGAAAAATTATATGAATCAAATATAATAATTTACAATTCCCAAAAAAACGATTTCGAGACAATTCAATTCTCTGTAATTTATTTTTTAGACAATTTAATTCTATCTTTTCAATCAAATGGACCCTAACAATATTCCAACTTTCTTATAATTAACCAAGAAGCAAAAGAATGGAGTAGGTCAAAATTAGAACCATCAAATTTGGGTCGCTATCCAAATTCAAAACATGTGAATTCAAGGTCGAAATTTAAGAAATGGCGGCTGAACCAAAGCCAAAAGCCAAAATATGTGAATTCAAAACTTTTTGATTTAATCCCCGTTGGGTACACATTAATATAAAAAAAAATAAGAATGAAAAATATAGTCGTTACGGACCTCACATAAGAGATAGAAAGTCAAATATGATGACTTTATGTAATATATAACTGTCATATTTTTCATTTCATGGGCAAATAATGAAAAAAAACGGGGGCTAAATTTTTCATATTTCCAATCCTATGATCGTGCACTCTCAAATTTGAAAAGCATATTTAGGAAGTGTTTATAAACTATTTTAATTATAAATGAATAGAAATCAGTGATGAATGTTAACGTGACTTGTGGATCTATTGAAAGTATTGATAGAAGAATAGTTTTAAGCCCCTGTTTGGTGGAAATTAAAATCAGATTTTAGTAGATTTTGATAAAAGTTGTTAAATATATGGTTGAAAAGTTGTGGATCCCATAAAATGTGTGATTAAAATTAATTATTAATTTTGACTTTATTAAAATTTGAATTTTAATTTGTACCAAACAGATTTTAAGTATTTACAAACATAAGTCAAATATAGTTACAATAATTATAAATTTGTAAACGGATAGTCCAAATTCCAAGATTTGTATCAAATCGAGACTCCAATTGGATTTGTTTGCGTCTACTAAAGCTTGATGAAAACGTCCATTTTATCCATTGCTTGTAGTGATGCTCAACACACTTGAGATGTTTCGTGATGGTTACAAATTGCAATTAATTGGCAAAGCTAGAATTCAAATAAAATAATAAGATCTCACAATTTAAATTTAATTATTATTGATGAAGAAAAGGTACATTAAGTAATTACTAGAAGGAACTAATTGAATATGACAATTGACAAATTAATCGTTTTATATCTTCAATTGTATTTAACATGTCTATTTTAACGTATCAAATACGTTTTCAAGAATGTAAACGAACAAAATACCCCACAATTTTAAGTTATTTTAGCCTTTTGATATTAATCACTAGTCTTTAAAGAATCTTAAATGCTATCCATTTATTTTTGAAATAGCTTTTGGTATAAATCAAGTTGAAACAATTGACTGACTTTCACAAGTTTTAATTGTTTACCAAGTTAACAATTATAAGTTAAATATTTAGTAGGTTTGAAATTTAATTGAAGCTCCGGTTGACGTTGAACGAATTTGGAATGAGTCATGTCATGTGCTATTTGAAGTATACGAACGTTCCAACTCTTATATAAAATCGACCAAGTTAAGTGCGGTGAAGAGTTATTTCATGCATGTATTGTTCATGGAGAGATGGATTGTGTAATGTTTCTTTCTTCAGTTTACTGACTTTGAAAAAAAAAAAAAAAGAAAAAAAAAAAGGAAGAAGAAGAATTAAAATTATTAAAAAAAAAAAATTTGACCCACTTTGCAAACGGTAAAATAAAGGCAGCGGGAGAAAAAACAGTAGACTATTGTTTCGTGATTGACTGAAGAAAAAAAAAATATTCTTTTTATTTAATTAAAAAAATTTCCTTATCTAATGGAGAGCGGGTACAAGCATTCACCACGAGGAATAACAAGGAATCAAGGATCTACCACATGGGAATCAATCCTGCCTTCTTTGGGGACTATTTTGTAAAATTCGTTGGACTTACAGAGTTTAAAAATAAGGAACACGTGTCAAACACTTATTGGTCATTTTCTTCTTCTTCTTCTTCTTTTAAAAAAAAAAAAAAAAAAAAAAAAAAAAAAAAAAAAAAAAAAAAAAAAAAAAAAAAAAAAAAAAAAAAAAACTGGACAGGTGTCGCACTCAACACCTGTCTTCAAATCCTGTCATTTTCACATATTGAGTTGCTTTATCCAAATTCTTTAGATACCTAATTATTAAATGCATCATTTTACCTAAAGCACATTCAAAAACTCTTTAAACATAAAATACTCTATATTTTAAAGAGTCAATCCTTAAAATCATGTTTTAAAAGACTCATTACATTAATGGCTCAAACTCACTCGTTATAATTAAATGCATTCAATGTGTTTTTATTTTTAATGTAAAAAAATAATAAAATAATTTTAAAAAAGAAAAATAATAAATATTTGTTGAGAATGGTAAAATTAGGTATTTAATATAAAGAGTTAGTTGAAGTACTTCAAAATTTTAACTCTCTAAATTTATAAATATTTTTCAAATGATAGAATAATTTTTTTAAAAATAGAAAATCTCTTAGAGATACTCTTATCACGTGGATTTTACTTCTTGTGTTTTTACCTTTTTTCTTTTTTATGAATGGAACCTTATCACATGGAACCACTCACGGTGTGTTCTCTTTGCCATTTTTGGGCCATTTTTTATTTTCGATTTTTCAAAACTGTGTAAACGTATTTTCTTTCTCGTTTTCGAAAATGAAAAAAAATTGTGAAGAAAACACAAAACAATATTTTTGTCATTTTGGGCGTTTTCAGTACAAAATTGGAAGAAATTGAAAACACAGGAAATGGTTCAAAAATGGCTAAAAGAATGTATTTTCAATGATTTCAAAACGTACAAAACCCAAAATGAATTCAAAACTCAAAACTGAAATACAAAGAGAACAACCCCTTATTTTCACAAATTTCCGTGTCGGTGATTGGCGATAAAGTCATGAAGGGAATGCCTAGAAATTCAATTGTTACATTTGGAGGTGAACGACTAACATAGAATGTGAGCTCATAGGGTTGAGCTTGGTATTGAAACTAATTCAATTATAATAATAATTTATTTATTTATTTATTTTTTGAAGTGTCATAAAGAGAAGATGGTAGTGACAATATTGATATGTTAATCTTTCATATTGCTAATGCCTAGGTTCAACCTCTGAGCTCGACCGTTATTCAAGACTATCTAAATAGTTTATTTCGTAAATAAAGAAAATTATATATTTTTATCTACGCTCAAATGAATAATTGAGTCTCCTTCGATTTTTTTGTAATTTTTCAATTAAAAGCATCAAGTCTCATGAAACTTGAATTTGATAGGTTAAATGAAAATATATGTTAGAGTAGTACACGTTGTACGTGTAGAAAAGAATTTGATAGAAATAATAAGTTATACCTTAAATTATAATTAAAATAGAAAATTCATATATTATCTCGAAAATCAGGCCTGTTGGAGAAATCATAATATCTTATGTGGAGTCTATAATTTCACTTTGAAAAATATCTGTCCAAAAATTAGTGGAGTGGAAGAGAAACTTGGTTCGCAACATTGCACCACACAAAGATGTTGACTATTTTTGCAATTTTAATTTTCTTAGTTCAACGTACTTCATAAATTGTAAAGTAGGATAGAAGTAACAGTAATTAATCCAAGTAAAAGCCAAAAAAAAAAAAAAAAAAAAAAAAAAAAAAAAAAAAAATCATAATCACGCTCTTGATATTTTTCTAATTGTTTGATTTATTTTGGATTGTATTACTATCAATAAATTTAGGAGTAGCGGTGTAAATTTTGATCGTGTCTAACCAGATCGACATGGTTTCTGAATATCCCATGTTAAGTAAGACATACCAATTTTACCAGATAAATTGGACAAGATCGTGTGCAATTATGCTAATTGTTGAGGTTATGAATATACACAAAATTAATCTAGATATTTGTATTTATTTTCGAAAATAGATCTTCTTATACTCTTGAACATGATTTAAAAATGGTCATTGACTATGACAAACATCAAAATATTGGGGACTAGGTAGTGCACACCAAATTTTATGTCGTGCCTTTTACATCCCAAACTTTGAGTTGGAAAAAAAGTCTTCACATCCCTGTTTATCATTCTTTAAAAATTTAAATGTTTGCTATAATATCATTCTCTACCACACATTCAAACAATAAAATATTTTACACACAAATCAATTAAATCTCTTTACTTTTTAACCACACGTTCTTCAAAATATTATTCAATAACTCATTATTTTTAAATAAATTTTATCAAACGGGCTCTTAATATTAATAAGTTGAAGAATGACACTAACAATATTCCAACTTTCTTATAATTAACCAAAAAGCAAAAGTTTGGATTAGGTCAAAATTAGAACCATCGATTTGGGTCGCAATCAAAATTCAAAACATGTGAATTCAACGGTCAAAATTTAAGAAATGGCCGCTGAACCAAAACCAAAAGCCACCGAGACTTTTTGCTCTACTGGCCGTCAAAGTACGGTCAAGAGTGGTGTACCGTTTTGTTCCACCCAGCAGACATACATAGGGAGAGGAATATTTATTTTATTGTTATAATAATAATAATAATAATAATAATAATAATAATAATAATAATAATATTTTGTTGTGTAAGTGTGGCATGATTGTCCGAAAACCTTATTTGCACTACATTTTGTTGTGTTATTATTTGTATTGTTTTAATTATAATGTAATGGAGCTCACGACGAGTTGTCTTGAGATTTCCGTAATTCAAAGTGAGTTTTAGAAGTTGGGCTCCCAAATCGTAGTTGAAACATGGTTTTTTTTTTTTTTTTTAATCACACAGTGTCAACGAAAGTGTAAGTGTGGCATGATTGAATCGATAAACAAAATAATATTCACCATTATAATCAAAGGATCACTTAAATACTATTAGCTTTGCAATTTATATATAACAAAATAGTAATGATACTATTTTTATCATTCGGACAATATTTTGATCATTTTCCCAAGTTTAGAGCCAAGAGTTTTAATTTATGCCTGCCTATAGCAGTTGTTAAAGAATCGCATTAAAATTACTTATCCTTATTCGAAAACTCGATAAAAAAAAATCATTAAAGAAATAGTAATAAAGTACAATAAAATATGGAATAAAGAACTAAAAAAATATATTTTAAAAATTCGAGTTTTGACTAAAACATGCTAAAAAATCGAGAATAAATGGAAATCAAAGTTACTTTATACATATAAATACAAAAATAAAGTAAACAAAATGTAGAAGTTTCAATCCCAGTATATAAGTGAAAATATATATGATAATATTTTTGTCAAGTGAAAAAAATAAAAATAAAAATAAAAAACTTATCGTCCTTGAAGCATTTTACACATTTTTCTTTGTAAATGATCGCGCACTCAACTATATTTCATTCATCTTACAATTTCTTTATAATCCATTTATAAAATTGCCAAACAGAGGTTAAGTGTTAAATATAATTTTTTGTCAACTTCATCTTTTTAAATGTGAGGAAATTAAGTTAGAAGTTGACGAAATAATACAAAAAATAAATAAATATGCAAATGGAAGTAAAGGTTAGAAAATTAAAAAAAAAAAATCATTTTTTTAAAGGTTGGGATGAATTTACTAAAAAAAATAAAAAACTTTAAAAGTTTGAGGTTGACCGCACAAATTTTGTAAAAGGAAAAAAAAATGAAAAAGAAAAGGACATGAAGGTTTAAGAAGGGCAACAACAATGATAAAAATTCTTATGTACAAATCTCAGATAGAAAATTACAGATCCAAGAAAATACACTTTAACAACTCTACAAAATACCACTGGACACCAAGAATAGTGACCGATTCAGGCTCAGATTCTTGTACCCTTCTGTATCATCAAAGAGACCTGTACACAAACCAGACACCCTTACAAGTCTCTAACGTGGGATTGCTTCAATGGACAGATCTGGACTTTAATCACAGATATTGGTTTACTCACACAGAGAAAATACAAAGATTTCAAATCTCACTTAGAGAAAAGGATCGACTCACACATAGAAGATGAATAGACGAAGAACTCAGAAACCCAGAAGGTTCCAAATGGCTGGAGAAAAGAGAGAGAATGAAGAAGTCTCTCAAATTAGGGTTAAAGACCCGTATTTATAGTAACACACAATCAACCGTTGATCTATATTTTCATCCAATGGTCCAAAGCAACTCACACACAATTGGGCTGAATATCGGGTTTGGGTTGGTGGGTCATCTCAGATAACGTTATTGGGCAAGGTTTAGTACTTAGGCCGAAGGCCATTTATCTTATCATTGCCTAAAAAATGGGCTGGACTAGCATCACAGTCAAACAATCTCCACCTTGATGCTATTAGTAATACAAGAAGCCTATAGTACGGATTTTATTAAAAATTAATATCCAATAAAAAAGAAAACATAAGCTTTCTAGCACTTCCAGTTGGTATCAAGTATATTAGTTGCAAACACCACAAAGATTACCCATTATCAACATTCAATATTTGTAAATACGTTTTAAAATTGTTTAAAGGTAATACCTTTGTCCCCATGTTTGTAGGATTAAATTCAGTAGCAATTTTCTCAAGGAACAAATTTCTTTAGAGTCAATATCTTTAATAAAATGCAATTTTACATCAATGTGTTTAGTTCTTTCATGATAAACTGGGTTTTTACATAGGTGTATTGCACTCTGACTGTCTGAATATAGTACAACAGGGTTGCTCAATTCATTTATTTCAGAAAGTAAACCTTCAAGCCACAAGGCTTCTTTAATTGCCTCAGTTGCAGCCACATATTCTGTCTCAGTTGTAGATAAATCTACAATTGGTTGGAGTTGTGATTTCCAACATATACAAGTTCCACACAAAGTAAACACATAGGCAGTGGTTGATTTTCTGTTGTCCCTATTTTCGGCAAAGTTAGAATCAACAAAGCCCTTAAGTACCACACCCTTTTTGCAAGCACTAAAAGCTAAGCCTAAGTGTGATGAACCTTTCAAATACCTCAATAACCATTTTAAAGAAACTCAATGTTCAAGTCCAGGGTTAGCCAGGAATCTGCTAAGTGTGCTAATGGAATGAGTCACATCAAGCCTAGTGTAAACCATGGTATACATAACTGATGCTACTGCATTAGCATAGGGTATCTTTTCCATTTGTTTAATCTGAGATTCACTTACTGGACATTGGTCCTTACTTAGTTTAAAATGGCTGGCTAAAGGAAGAGTAACAGATTTTGCATTATTCATAGCAAATCTAACTAACATTTTCTCAATATAACTAATTTGTTTTAGGCTCAATGTTCTATTACTCCTATTTCTGATTATTTCCATCCCCAAAATTCTTTTAGCAGGGCCAAGGTCTTTCATTTCAAATTATTTGCTCAAAGATCCTTTAATATTATTGACCACATGCATGTTTTCTCCTATCAATAGCATATCATCAACATACAAGAGTATAAAAGCAATAATTTCATTTTCTTCACCATACTTAAAGTAAAGACAATGATCAAATTCACTTATTGTAAAACCAACAGCAGATACAAAGTTATCAAATCGTAAATACCATTGTCTTGGAGATTACTTTAAACCATACAAGGATTTTTTTAACAAGCAAACATGTTCAGAGTTAGATTCATCAACAAAACCATGTGGTTGTTTCATGTATATTACTTTATCAAGACTACCACGCAAGAAGGCCGTTTTTACATCTATTTGTTCAAATTCAAGATTATAATGTGTCATAAGAGCAAGCATAACTTTAATAGTAGTATATTTAACTACCGAGGAGAATATTTCATTATAATCTATGCCTTCTTTTTGCGTAAACCCCTTAACTATAAGTCTAGCCTTAAATCTTATAAGCATTTTCTCATCATTTCTCTTCTTAACAGTAAATATCCATTTACAGTCAACAATGGACTTACCAGCAGGTTTAGGAACTAAGTTCCGAGTCTTATTTTTCATTAAGGAGTCCATTTCATCTTTCATAGCATCCAGCCATTTATAGATTGCTGGTTGTTAATAGCCTCTTCATAAGATTTAGGTTCTTTAAAAACAAGATCTTGATAAGAAAGAACGACAAGTGTACAAGGTAATCCCTATACCTAACAGGTTCTTTTATCTCCCTTCTTATCCTATCTCTAGACAATTGATAATCACCTAATTCTATAGGCTGATTTTCTATGCTTTCTTGCACACCTTCTTCTTCATTTTCATGAGGATATGAAACATTTTCTACCTCTTCCTCCACCTGTTCACCTAGAACAGGTTCAAATGGAACATCAACCTCCACCTGTAATCTGGTTTTATTATTCTCTTTTTTTTCAGAATGGCCATTTGACTCAATATTATTCAAACAAGGCATTTTGATTCATCAAAAATAACATCTCTACTTGTGATGATTTAAAAACCCTTTGTTTCCTTACTCCACAATCTATAACTCTTTACCCCCATCAGGATAGCCTAAGAAAACACATTTAATGGCCCTAGGTTCTAACTTACCAATACTATGATGAGAATAGGCTGCATACCCAAATTTTTTTAAATGTGAGTAATCAAGGACATGGCCAGTCCATTGCTTTTCAGGTGTTTTATCACCTAGAGCACTTGAAGGTGTTCTATTCACAATGTATGAAGCTGTCATCAAAGCTTTACCCTATAGAACTTTGGGAACACCAGAACTTATGAGCATACACCTCACTTTATCCAATAAAGTCATGTTCATCCTCTCAGCAACTCCATTTTGCTGATAAGCATAAGGTACAGTCCTATGTCTATCAATCCCAACATTACTACAGAGCTAATCAAACTCCTTATTGCAGAATTCTATGCCATTATCAGTTCTAAGCACTTTACCTCTCTTCCCAGTTTGATTTTCTATCAAGTTCTTCCAAGTTTTGAACTTTTCTAGGGTTTTAGATTTATGTTTCATTAGGTAGACCCAAACTTTCCTAAAATAGTCATCAATCAACGATAGAAAATATTTATTTCCTCCTTGAGTGATAGTAGATGAAGGCCCCCACAGATCAACATGTATATACTCTAAAATAGAGGTGGTCCTATGCTTTTCGGTGTTGAAATGCATCTTATGCTGCTTAACTAAAGTACAATTTTCACAAAAGGGAACTTTAATATGGAATCCTTTCCGAACACACCCATTTTATAAAGAATCTGTAGACCCTTCTGGCCTACAAGGGCTAATCTCTTGTGCCACTTTAAGGTGGCATCAAGTTCAGCATTGGAAGATTCAGTAACTTCATCACTAATTATACTGGCCTTAACAACATAAATTCCATTTTTTTATTCCCTTAAAGATGACAAGAGAGCCCTTAATCACCTTTAAGAATCCATCACCAATTTTACCTTCTAGGCCCAAATCATTCAAGTTACCCATTGAAATCAGATTCCTGTTGAAATTCTGAATGTATCTAACCCTTTCAAGGGTATAGATATATCCATTCTCAAATTTCAATGTAACCTTTCCTAAGCCCTCAACTTTACAGGCTATGTTGTTACCCATCACTACCTCTCCTCCATTTATTTTCTTAAAATCTACCAGCCAATTCTTCCTAGAGGTCATATGGAAGGTACAACCACAGTCCAGAATCCATTCCTGAACCTGATTTCCTTCATTAACAACATTAGCAATATCAGGGTTAGGAGTTTGTTTGGTCACAGCATAGACATCAATGGTAGTGGGTTCTACAACATTTCCTTCATCCACCCCGTTTTGTTTCTATTCATTTTTCTTTTTGTAACAGTCCTTTATAAAATGTCCTGTTTTTCCACGCCCATATCATTTTTTATTCCTGGTTTTAGATTTAGATCTACCCATACTTTTAAACTTTCTCCTATGAGTAGTTCCCTGACTACTTTGACCTTCCCGAGAGGAATTAAATCTGGTTAGGGTCCTACCTCTAACAAATAGATTTTCCGGTCCAACACTATTCCTTTCAGTTCTAAGTTCAAGATCCTTACTCCTCAAGGAGTTTATTACTTGTCAGGTGTAAGGGTGTCTCTCCCATATTTTATTGCTGCTTTTACTTCTTTATATGTCTCAGGGATATCATTTAAAAGGACTACAGCCTTGTATTCTTCTGAAACTTAATCACCGGCATAAGTTATGTCTTGCACTAACTTATTAAAGCTATCAAGACTATCTTCTAAGTCCTTAGTGGGGTCAATCTTAAAACTAAAAATTTTTTCCAATAGAAACAATTTATCAGGTAAAGATTTGACTAGTTAAAGTTTCTCTAATTCATCCCATCGTGTTTTAGCATCATCATGCTTACCAACTTTTCTCAGCACTTGATCAGACAAATATAAAATAATAGAAGTATATGCAAGTTCATTAGATTCTTGCTGTTGATCAGCTGTCATATTTTCAAGATATTCTTTTGTTATTTCTTTAACAATTTTTTGTTGAATCAAGAGACCTCTCATTTTTTGTTGTCAAATGGGAAAATCCCATTTTTCATCAAAAACACCAAGTTCAAAAGAAGTGTTTGTCATTTTCAAGAACAAGAAATAACACAAAGTACTTCAAAGGTTTTGAAAAAAACTTGACAATTGATCAATCTTGAACAATAGAAGTGTTTTGACCTTCACAAATTTTGGGAGAGTCAAAAGATCACACAAGAGTATAGTAAAGCAATCAGATATGAATATCACAATTATGTAAACAGTAGAGACACACAGTCTATCAAAATCAAGTGAACAGAGAACTAATCACATATTACTACACAAGATCATCAAATTCACCAGGATTCCGTGAGAATCATGTTCTCAGGTCAATGCTCAATTTGAACATCCCAAAAACAATACAGTATACTTCAATAACAAGTCACTCAGATTCAAGAAATTATTAGAATTATACTAATCAAGTGAACATAAACGTGAGAAATGTAGTTAAGACATATAAAGAAAACACATAATATTACAAAAATAATCAGATCAATGCTATGGGTATAACCGAATGCAAACCAGAGGGTGGTTCATAGAAATTTAACCACCAATCCAACCAAACACAAGGGATCAATTTAGAGCCTCTCAATTCTAGTAGCAGAAACGAGCAGTATTTTGGTCCAGGGGCCAATCCAAACCAAGATTGGATTCACCTTGGGGTCCAGCCACCAATCGAACCAAGAAATCACCCAGGACTTTCAGAGTTTCACTCGAAACAACCGGATCCGTAAGTGAAACTCTCAGATCAAACCAAAATTGGATCTAGGATTTCATGGAATATCAATCGATCTTGGGACAGAACACAGGAAATTAAATTTCCAAGTTCCAGAACCTGATCGAAGGAAAGAAATCACTAGTATAATGCTCTGCTACCACTCTTATATACAAATCTCAGATAGAAAATTACAGATCCAAGAAAATACACTTTAACAACTCTACAAAATACCACTGGATACCAAGAATTGTGATCGATTTAGGCTCAGATCCTTGTACCCTTCTGTATCATCAAAGAGACCTGTACACAAACTAGACACCCTCACAAGTCCCCAAGGTGGGATTGCTTCAATGGACAGACATGGACTCTAATCACAGATATTGGTTTACTCACACAGAGAAAACATAAAGATTTCAAATCTCACTCAGAGAAAATGATCGATCCACATATATAAGATGAACAGACGAAGAACTCAGAAACCCTGAAGGTTCCAAACGGCTGGAGAAAAGAGAGAGAATGAAGAAGTCTCTCAAATGAGGGTTAAAGACCCGTATTTATAATAACATACAATCAACCGTTGATCTATATCTTCATCCAACAGTCCAGAGCAACTCACACACAATTGGGCTGAATATCGGGTTTGGGTTGGTAGGTCATCTCAGATAACATTATTGGGCAAAGTTTAGTACTTTGGCCGAAGGCCATTTATCTCATCATTGCCTAAAAAATGGGCTGGACTGGCATCACAACCAACAATAATAAAATAAATAAATAAATCCAAATGGGAAATGAGTGTAATTTGGATTTGAACTCATTTTCCCTCGAGCCTATGCTAACAGGATGTTGCGTGGCATCCAGTGCCCAAAAAATGCAGTGCATCTGGCACATGCATGAGGTGAATCACTCTGTACGAGTTGCAAAATCACTTTTTATGATAGAGGATACTAGATAGAATAATCATATTTAGGCTGACTTCAGTATTGTTATACTTTAAAGGGAATTTGCTTTAGTTGTGCTATAAAAAAATAAAAATAAAAATGCTGAAAGTATCAATTAAGTGTTTGATGATCTTTTGTCTCAAAATTGATGTAAGTTTTAAAATCAACATTTTAGCTTTTGGTAAATAAAAGTACTTTATTATCTTGATTGTAGATAATTACCTATGCTATTAGAATTAGATCAGCTCGACTTGGAACCAGGCCCAAAGACGAACTAGTAAGACCAAAAAAAAGAAAAAAGAAAAAACCCCTTAATTTAAACGGTCCAAAAACTCGTCGAACCAGGCCCAAAGACGAACTAGTGAGGGGAAAAAAAACACTCTTAATTTAAACTGTCCAAAAACTCGTCGACCCTTCCAATTTTAAGATTTTTGACCCATTTTTTATTCCATTGATTTTTTATTTATTTTTATTTTATTTTTTTTGTTTCTTGTTTCAACGGCTTAAAAGAAAGAATTCTAGGTCATCACTTTTAATTCTGCCATCATTACTTTAGTTTGGAAGCAATCATTACTTTTTAAATTTACATTAGGCTTCTTTTTAAATTCTACTACATAGTTGACGGACTGTGGAAAAGAATTCATGCCAATATCTCTCTCGACTGTATATTTTTACTGTGTGCAATTCTGCCCTTGAAGCAAAAGACTCGAACCAGTTGCCTCCTTTCAATTCGACAACAGGTTGCAATCAGTATTTGATTATTTAAAAAAGGTTGTATCGCAGCCTTGAGGGTCCTCACCACCCCGTCCCTAGAGCATCGTGAGGGAGGCAAATTGTGAGATGTGTTCCAACAGGCCAAAAAACAAGAGCTTGCTCGTACACTGGTGTCTATAAAGAGTTGAATTTCATATCTTAGGAATCGAACCCTCACACTGCGACTGTCAACAAGACTAATTTGATTATTATATTAGATGATAGGTACTATCCTCCTCAAGGTTATTACGTATTATAATAATTTTAAAAGTTAGGTGCACCGTGCACTATAATTATGGAATACGTTCAATACTTTTATTTTTCTTTATATTTAAAAATATATACGTTTATGATAATTATTGAATATTCATTATGTCTTCAACCTGTTTAAATGTTCCTAGATGTACTTTTTGAACTTTAAGTTGATAATTTATCATGTTGTTCTTGAAAAAGTACAACCCTACAAATATTAATATTCTAGGATAATTAGCATAAAACGTCCTTATGTTTCAATGTTATTGTACAAAACATCCATACATTTTATTTTTTGACATTTTCACATTTCATTGCGAAAATCATCATTTTTATTTATTTTTATCCAATTTCTCAATGATAAAAAAATCTAAAATGACATATATACCATCATATTTAAATTAAAAAAAAGAAAAGAAAAATAAAGAACAAATTGCAATCAAACTCTGAGATTTAAAAAAAAAAGGCAAATGAGTACAAATAAATTATTAAAATGGTAATTATCACAAAACGTCCTTACGTATCAAAATTATTGTACAAAATGTCAATACCTTTCATTTTATGGCATTTTCACCCATATACTCACATTTCATTTTGTACAATAACATTGAAAGGTATTGAAGTTTTATCCAATATTCTACTAGAAAACATGCTCCTGGAGAGTTAATATTTCTAAATAATAGTTTGTCAGTGTTCATGAAGTAGCACAACATTATTTATATTTAAAAATAATATTTGTTGCTCGTGAAGTAGTACATGATTATTAATGTTCTATTTAGATTTTATGAGCTCCCGAATAGTATAATTAAATAAAATTTAACATAAATTATGTTTTTGTTCCTGAAGAGTAAATCTTTACATAATTATATTTCTATATAATAATATATTATTAATTTTCAAGAGCATGACATTAAATTTCAATATTCCAAAAGAATGTTGAAATGTTGTTTTTGAAGAAGCAATAATAAAACACAATGTGCTCTTGAAGTAGCATATGTTTTGAAAAATATATTATTTTAAATTCACGTTTATCTTTGAAGGAAAACATATAACACATGTTATATTGACATTGATTAGTTTGTCTACTTGATTGATTATTATATGATTATATAATGTTTAATTATATTATTTGAAATTAAATAATTAAATTATATGTTATATTAAACTCGAAGTTCAAGTTAATTTTATTATTTGGCATGACCAGTTGGAGAATTACTGGATCAACAATGATGTGAAACTAAAAATTCAATCGGATATTCAACAAAGAATCAAAATATTCTTTAATCAAATGTATATGATATTGTTCTCTTTATTATTGGCCATTAACAATCATTAGCTAAATAGGGACTGAATTATTTATATTTCTGAAAATTAATTAAGGTGATAAATGGGGCTCTGTCACCCACCATGTCAACTATCTAAATATTTTTTGTATCTAATAGATTTGATACATATATTAGATGATTGCACAGTGTTCATAGTCTGAAATTTGTGAAATTACTGTTCAAAATTTAAATTGTGAGCTTAATTTTTATATTACATAATCAAGACATTATCTTGTTAATGCTAGTGATCTTAAATCTCAACTTTTAAATAAGTGTTAGTTGGAATGTCAATAAATGATTTAACAACATTGTTCGTTAAACACCTCCAATTAATTGAGAACAAAGTACTTTCCATTTCTATATAAGGAGTGCTATTATGCATCATGTCAAAATCGTAGTTCTTCCTAGCTATAACATTTGGTTTATAGTTAGAACCTAATTTTTCAATCTAATTATTTTACTAGTGCAATATATGTGAAATTAATTCACTACAATGCACTGAGATGGACGTAGTTTGAACCCTTATCCCAAATGAGTGATTTTATAATAGACTAAAAATAATTGTCAATTTGAATGGACAATTCTTTCTGCTTTAAAAAGAGGAATTAAGAAGTAGAAAATAATATACAAACGTATCATTATCATCCAAAAAGTTATTCAAACATAAAGTTCAAAAGATAATTTATTTAGATGAATTTACTGACCAAAGAGATCAAAAAAATCTCACATACCATATTTAAATACTCCAACTCGAATTAACGTCTTGTAGAACAATTAATTAATATTATATTTGGTAAATTTATGACAAGCCTAAAACGTAAATAAAATTTTCAAACGAAAATTAAGCAATTAGCAAAGACAGTCCCATAAATAAGGCATATACTTTTGATGAGTATTTATACATAACAAAATATAAAACTCCAGAAAAGGTTCTGGAACTTGAAATGTTAAAAATTAGGATATTTTTATAAGTTATGTCGTTATGTAAAAGAAATAAAAAAAAAATATTATTGACCACACTTTTATACATGATATATTGCATTGTATATGAATAGCGAGAATCAAAATAAATTTATCGAAGCATATCCATCGAAAAAGTAATTGGTAAAATAAATGGGCTCAACCCTAGCAAATTGAGTTACTAGAGAAATTTGAAATTGAATCTACAATTAAAACACCTAAATGTGCATATATATGCGAAATGAAAATAGAATAAATAAAGTCGCAATATGAAATCTATGATTCTTTACGTAATGAATTTCGTGAAAACTTGTTTAAATAAATAAAGTATCATTTGGTGGATGTAATCATAAGTCTATATTTTATCAGTCTAATAATGCATGGAATTTGATATGGATATAATAAATTTGACATGACTATTAATGTTACCTTGGAAAATTTAATATAATTGAAGCATATAATTCAAGTGATATTATCACGATAAAGTAAATACGCGTTGTATCAATGTTTTGTCCCATTGGATTTTTTATAAAGATTTTTAACAAAACAACATTTGTAGCGTACTTAAAAGAGTAGTGTACCTTTTCTCCTTCATTAGAATTTTTCTCACAGGATTTTTCCAAATAATGTATTAACAAGGCATATTTTGTAGTGAATGTCCATAACATATAAGATATTTACCATCAAAATAATACTCTGACATATATGCGATTCTTAAAAAGATCGACAATGGCCATTTCAAAATATCATGTTGCTACAGTTATCAAATGTTGATAAAATATCTCGTATGGAGATGATGTTATTTGAAGATTGTACAAGACAACATGCGACATACTTCACCAAATTGTCATATTGAAAATATTGGTGTACAAGACAATGATGAATTAATATAAGAATTGAAATTAGGGGAGTAGCTATGCTTTTTTTCTTTGGTCAAATTTTTCCTACTGAATTTTCTTGACAAGATTTTAACGAGGCAGTATTTTTATTACTCCAAATTATTTATACTCTTTTTTCATTTATTGGCATTCTTGTTTAATCAATTTTTTGTCAAATAATATTTCAATAAGATAGTCTTTTTTTGGATAAGGTTTTCAATAAGATAGTCATTATATAAATAGTCATTTAAATGGGAGTGTTATAATTATAGTAATATTTTATGAATGACTTTTATACGCTTACAAACATAGTTATTATAACCGTTGTATCTCTTGTAACCCTAATTATTCCTTGTAAATATGAGATTTTGGTTCTTAATAAGATACACAAGTCTATTGATTTATCTAATTTTATTTTTTTCCTCTCTAGTTTATTATAAAAATAATGAAAATCCATTTTTTTTTATTCCAAATTAATCTGGTTTATTCTTCATTTTACCGTCTATTTCTTGGGTTCAACCTTGCATACTTGCCTCTTGGATATCAAAGGCTTGTATTCCTTCCACTTCCAAAAGCAGTTCTGTGTTTTCAAAGAAACTTGATTTTTTTTTTTTTGTAAAATTATTATGATTATTATCATCATCATCATCATCATCATCATCATCACTAGTTTAAAATATATTTTTAGTTTTATAAAAATGTGTAACATTATTAAATATTTTTCTAAGATTTTGTATTTATTATAGTCACTTTAAAATGAAAAGAAAAATCAATTTCTATTAAATCTTGAAATTTATAAATTTACAAAATAAAGCATAGTCAATATGATAGAAAGCGAATTAATTTAATTAACTAAGCTTGAAATTGATTTTTAATTATAGAGTTAGTAATAGGAGAAACTAAAAGAGTGTGTTTGATTGGTTTTATTTACCATGAAAATTGTTATTTTTTCACTCAAATCCCTACCTTTTGGATATTTGATTGACAAAATTTTTCCATGAAAACTATTTTTCAACTTTCGGTCATGTATCATTTTTTCTTTAAAAACAAATAAAATATTTTCCTTAGGGAGGGGTGATTTTAATTTTTCTGGTAATTCACTCTATCTTTCTCTCTTTTATCTATCCACACTCTCTCATCTACCTATCAATAAAAAATAGACAAGTATAATATTTTCTAAATTGAAAATTAAATCAATCAAACGCATTTAATTAATAATTTTCAATAAATAAGTTCTAGACAATTCAATTGTTTAGAATTTATTTTATTTTCACACGAATTCTATGTTTGTAATCAAATGCACCCAAAAGAAGAATATGATACACTACATTATGCGGCTTCTACAAAATCTAGTATAAGAGGGGTAGAATTTTTCTAGAATCATTTTGTTTTAAAAAATTTAATAGGCGCATAAAGTTAAATTTTTATTTTGAAAGGAAATTTTTTTCTTATCAGGGTGTATTCAATTGAGATTTTTGAAAACTTTGATGGTTCTTTTTAAGTGATGACTTTTGTGGATTTCGTGGATCTTTTTTAGATTTGTATATAATTAGTGGAAGTTTTTCGTAAACTTCTATGAACTTTCATTTTAAATTTTTTATAGACTTTTGTAAAATTTGAAAGATTTTTGAAAACTTTCATTTAAAATAGAATTTACATCGATATAGTAAAATGATGTGAGATTCTCACATAGGAGGTGTTAGTTCTTACAATTTCCCTTTTCTTTCCCTTTCTTCCCATATAATAAAAAATTTTGAAAAAAAATAAAAATTTAAAACCTTAATTAAATAAAGAATAATCAAAATTATACATATATATATGATTCAATATTACTAGTATAGTATAGTTTTAAAAATAAATAAAAGTCAATATATTTAAATTTAATTATAAATCTTTCATATAAAATTTTATAATTTAATAAAAAATTAGTATTCTCACAAAAAAATGAATGAAAAAAGGAAAAAAAAAAAAGTTACAAGAATCCAATTTAATTTTTTCATAGAAAATAGAGATAAATAGTAAGAGAGAAAATGAAAGAAAAATAGAAATAAATATAATCAATAGAAAAAATTAAATTTTAATCATACATGTTCATAGAAGGTTAAAAGAAAGAAAGATTGAAAAAAATAATTTTATTTTTTTATTATTTATTTTTTGTGAAAGTCTCTCAAAATCTCGTGATTATTGAGAAACAAATTTTAAGATTTTATATGAGTACTTTTTGCTTAAAAATTTGTACTTCAGAAACTTTTATAAAAGTCTCTAGAAGTCATTAAAATTTGAATATCCCAAGACTTATAAAAACTTTTAAAATATTTTAATTGAATACACAATAATTTTTAAAGATTTTTTAAAAGTCTATAAAAGTTTCAATTAAACACACCGTGACTTTTATAGACTTCTTAAATTTTTTTTTTTTACATCAATACTTTTAGAGAGTTTCAAAAAGTCTCAATTGAATACCTATAAACTTTTTAAATCTCAAAAAGTCATTAAAAATTTCAATTGAATACACCACCTTAAATTTTGGACCCAGAAATTTTAAACCTGAGACAAATCACCTCACTTCATTTCAGGCCCATGTAAACATTAGTAGATCATTTGTTGGAAATGGTTTAGTAAATATTGAAAAGGCTTTGAGTTCAAATTTCAGTAGGAATCGCAGTTTGAAATTTACGGGACAAAATATATTCACATTCTATTTTGCAAGATAATTAACACGATATATTTATCTATCGAATATGATTTTAAATTGAATGAAATATTTGATGTCGAAATATCCATTCGAAACTTGGAAAAGTGAAGAATTTGATTTGATTGGAAATTTTGAACTCTTGTCCTACGTAGGAAATCTTAAAAACTTTTATATGATTTATGTAGTGAAAGTTTGGCAATATGGTTTGGGGTTCAAAGGGTATCACTAGTTTTTGGAAGGAGAAGATCTATATTTTATTGGATTCGTTCCTATGCCTACAAAATGCACGTCATCCATCCGTCCGTACAAACGGCTCGTGCATGGGTCAATTCTTGTGTGAGTGGGTTTCTTACATATAATTTTTGGACAAAATTTATTTAAATTTTTGGACTAAAATGTAATTAATCAGTTTCTTGGTTATTTAATTAAATTACTTATAGCGGTAATTTGAATTCCAACCATTGACTTATTTTTGAGAAATTTTCTATCTATGATAGCATGTGTATGACTGCTATCGACGTGCCTTTTTCCCTTTTTATTATTATTATTATTTTTTTAATAGCTTCTACAAATGTCTATTAACCGACTTATCATACACAGGGTTTCATTATGAAGAGAGCCGTCGTTTTGCTTTTCGAACAATCCCACTATTGGGAGAATTAAAGCAACGATATAAAATCTTTCATTTATTAGCAAACTTTGCTCATATTTTTCATTTGTATCACAATGAGTACCAAACTTTAAAAAATTCATAACTCAAGTCCAAAATGAAGGTTTCCGTCAGTTTGAATACAAAATCGTCAATTAACTCCCAAAAAAAAAAATTAATTATTTTCCCCAAATAAGGCGGGGACATTTTGGATAGAACAACACATTTTCCTTATTGAATCAAAAATTTAAAAAAACAAAAAATAAAACCAAAACCCATCCTCATCTCTTTCTTCCCTAACCCCTCACCCCCAAAACCAATACCAAAACCAAAACCACTCCATCCAATCGCCACCACCAACAACTACCCAAGCCGTTATTGTAGCAGAAAAAGAGACCCCACTAACATCGCCACCGTAACCTTCCCAAATATTTTCTACCACAAATCGACCCACAACTAATTCACCAAAAATCAACAAAAGAAGTCCCCGAAAGATATCGACATAAATCACACTAAATGTAAAATCTAGTTTGACAATATTGGATGGCAACTCATACTTGGCAACATCATATTCATCCATTTCATAAACTATTTTTAAATCAATGGCCCAAATTTTGACAACACAGACATTGTCAACAATTATTGTAAAGTTTAATTGTACAAATAGTCAGCGGCGAATCCAAGATCGAAGTCCAGCTAGGGCGGGTTGACCGTTGACTATTGACCGTCGACGATCGAACTAGGACTGGTTGACCGTTGACCATCGACGATCGTAATAGTCCGATCGTTTAATAAAATTAGTTATATAATATTAAAAGTTATACAATATATATGTAAATGAACTGAAGCATCAAAATCGTATACATATGAAAATATACTTCAATACAGCCCAAAATAGTAAAAAAATACGATACAACCTTACTCAATTACTTTGTAACTGTAAACTTCGGCAACTGTATTCTACGGGGTCTCATGATTTGAAAACGTTGCAATATTAACTCATCCTCAAATTTTTTAAAAATAGCTTTCTCCACGTAAACCACTAAATTGTCATTCAATCAGACATCTCCCATTTTGTTGCGCAAATCACTATTGATTAGATTTATACCAGAAAATACCCTTTCAATACTTGTAGTTGCCACAGGTAATATCAATGTCAAGGTGAGCAACCTATAAACCAATGGAAAATAACAGGAACTTCCAGTTTCAATCAATTTCTGAGCTACACAAAATATGCTATTGAGATTAAAGAAAGCTTCGTCCATTCTCACGAGCAAAAGAAACTTATCAAGTTGAAGTCTAAGTAATAAAAGCTTTTCACTATTGAAGTCCAAAGGATAGAATTGAGCAAGACGTAGCAATTTATTCTTATCAAAAGCTGCAAATGAATCTCCTAGCCTTAAACATGAAATGCAAGTAAAGAGCTCAGTAATTGTTTCTGGAAAACGATCATTCAACTCTTGCAAAATTGAGTCTATCGCATGACAATACAAATCAATATAAAAGCGATGAAAATAAGTCACCTACTAAGCTACACGCCTAGGTTGACCTTTCACTACTACAATATCCTCCATATTAGGCACTAAAATATGTCTATCAACACAAAACTCAATCACCCTACTCGACAAAGTATTCCAACCATTCTTTCTCAGGTTCTGCAGTGCACACTTACACAAATTCAATAACCTTATTGCATTCTGAATATCCTGATCCTTTTTCTATAAGGCTTGTGAAAGGTCGTCTGTAATTGCAAAAAATTCAAACATAAAGTGGAGACTGAACACAAACTCAAAATCTTGAATAGCATTCATCTGTCTTACGGTCGAAGATTTTTGATCTGAATGTATGCCATCTTCTAATATATTTTCAAGAACATCTATGATAGCATTAAACATATTAATGAAACGAGTAATTGTCAGTAGATGTGAGCCCTATCTAGTATCACCAGGGCGTGCCAAACT
Organism: Olea europaea var. sylvestris; assembly: GCF_002742605.1. Taxonomy (NCBI): domain Eukaryota; kingdom Viridiplantae; phylum Streptophyta; class Magnoliopsida; order Lamiales; family Oleaceae; genus Olea; species Olea europaea. The sequence continues at coordinate 145,455 of NW_019267524.1, read as the reverse complement.
CATTTCTTGAAACTGACCACTTCCACTAGTAAGTTTCCCAATATTAAACTTCTCCAGAAGATTAGCTTAAAAACTTGTTCGAAGAGCATCTACACGCTTACATGATGCACCAACCAAATTTAAAATAATAGCAAGTCCGTCAAAGAAATCACCAAGCATACAATTCCTACGTGCGACAGATACAATTGCCAACTGAAGCTGGTGAGCAAAGCAATGAACATACATAGCATGTGGGTTCTCTCTTAAAATTAAAGCTTTCAACCCATTGAACTCACTTGACATATTACTTGCTCCATCATAGCCTTGACCTCTCAGGCTAGATATGCTCAACCCATGTGTAGAAAACATTGCATCAATGACATCCTTCAGTGATTGGGTACAAGTATTAGTGACATGGGATATACCCAAAAAACGCTCCTTCACTTGCCCACTTTTATCAACAAATCTCAAAACAACTACCATTTGTTCTTTCATAGAATTATCACGAGCCCATCAACCAAAATTGAAAACAAAGAATCACCTATCTCATTGATAATAGCCCTTGTCATCTCTACGGCACAACAATTAATCAAATCCTTTTGGATGGTTGGTGAAGTCATTTGGTTATTTCCAAGAGCATTACTAAAATAATACTTCTTTAATTTCTTTACAACGAGCTACATACCAGTTCAGTAACTTAATTAGATTTCCTCTATTAAGAGACTCTTTTGATTCATCATAACTACGAAATGACAATCCTTGCCTAAAGAGGAATCTAGTACAATCTAGCACTGCATTCAACCTGGTCCTATAACTTTGTTGTTGACTACTACTTTGGCTAGACATAACATAGGAGATACTTTGCTTTTGATTCATCAAGTTGGTACACTCCGCAAAAGCTTGATTATGAGCACTATCAAAGAGACCGACATGATCTTTCAATGTCTTTTTGTGCTTCCAATCCCTAAAGCCGGTCTTAGTAAATATATGGCCACCCCCTTGACCCCCTCTATCGGGTTTGAACAAGTAGAAATGCAAACAATACGTCGCATCCTTTTCTATACTGTATTCCAACCAATGAAATTCGGAGAACCATTCTTTTCGAAAACATCTATTATCATTTCCCATTGGTCTTCTTGGAAAATCATGTCCATATGGTTGACAAGGACCCTTCTCCAAGTATCCTATCCTAACATCATCTTTGATATTAGGATCATACGACTCGATAGGAGGGCGTATCCCTGGATCAGATACAAGATCATCTACATTAAATTGAGCCCAGGACTTCTTTGTCTTATTCAATAACTCTTGTGCTCAACTAGAATCACTGGTGGGACTAGATGCACAACTAGAAGTAGAAGAATTGGGTATGGACTTTCGTTTTGATTGAAAAAATCGTTCCATAATCTGCAAACGTCCCAATTCATTTTTCAATTACAATTGATTAAAAAAATAACCAAGTACACACTGGTTATAAAACCAACAAAGAATCAGATTAATTGACACAAGAACTAAAGAACATCATGTTTTCTGGTGGTTTTTATAATGTTCCAAGTTCCAACCCTATTCACAACTATGGGTGGTTTGATCTAATATTTCAAGAATTGAAATTGAACCATAAATTTCGATTCTTTTGTATTCAATCACTATAGAAAAATTAAAATCGAAAACGTTATGATTCCGGCCTGAAGAATAGTGAATAGATCATCATTTTTTTATGTATGGGTGTTTTATTTTTCAAATATATTAGTTTTAATTTTCTTCGAGCCTCTGCCGCTTGAAGATTAAGACAATTGATTTTATTTGGTCCTCAATTATCCTGAAATGCTAATGGAGTCATGGGACATTCACTTGGCTTTTAGCATTGGAAAATATAGTCTCTTCATAGGGATGCACACGAGTGGAGTTGAAAATAACTAAATACTTGGAAAACTTTATTGATACCAAATGCGTTAATTGAAGTCAAGCTAATTTAAGCAAGCTAGGGGGCTATTGAGCTCTCAGTTGCTAGGTCCGATTCTAGATTTCAGTTCAAATCTACAAAAATAAATATTCTTCTAAAAATTCACAATTCAATATTTCAATCAATGGCATTAGGCAGTAGCCAGTAGGCAGTTGAGAGAAACTGGGAAAGCCGAAAAAAAAAATAGAACAAAATGAAAATCCAACAAAATCCTAAAAAATAAATATTCTCCTAAAAAATTCACAATTCAATCAATGCAACTTAAGTACAGTAACAAAATTCAACAAAATCAAAATAGCCAAATCAAAATAAAACAAAACCAATAAAAGAACAAATAAAATAAAATAAAATAAAATAAAGAGGGAAAGCCGAAAAAAAAGAGTTACCACACTTACCAGTCGAAGTCGGGCCTCTCGGCAACAGGAGTAGGCGAGCCTTCAAGTTCGAGTTCCGGTCTGCAGCGATTGGCACTAGATTTTTTTGAACCAAAAAATGAAAGTGAAGAAGAAGATCCCTCCCAGTCCCAACCGGCAGCCAACAAACTGAACGAAGTCACGATTCTGAAATTGAAAGAAAGGGCAAATGAAATGGGTATTAATATGGGTCAGGGTAACGGGTTTGGACTTTGGATAAATTAATTTTACTCTTGGGCTAAATAGTAAAAGGCCCAACATTTTGTAAAAAAGCCCAAACCAACAAATAAATAAATAAATAAAAATCAAACGGGTTTGAGGGTTTCCACCTTCTTCTTCTCTAGGCGACTGTCGGCGACCCCACTGGTGACACTACTCGATGGCTCTGCAGATTCCAGCGGAGCCAGCATGCACGGCCGCACCCCCTCGTCGGGTGCTGGCTCCGCGCTTGCAAATAGTATAATTGAATCAACTAATTGGAAGTCCTTTTTTGTGAACTGGATTTTGAAAGGAATTTTTCAGAGTTGAAAACAAAAATTATTTACGCATTTTCAATTGTTTGATCTGGTTCTACCACTACTGTCACTGTCTCCTCTTCAACTCCATTGAATGGAGAATTGTGGAAAGACAAATGACTTGCAATTGAAAGTAGGAGGTCACTATTGCTGATAGATTACTAACATTGGTATCTGGGTTGCTACTTGTCGAAGCTATATATATACACAATTGAATACTGCACAAATATCACTAAAATTTGGCCTTCTCATTATTGTAATCTTGCTAAATCACGTAGATTAAATCAGACCAGTTTTCATTTTCATTAATTGTAACCACCCACTCTTTTGGAGTTTATAAGTTGTGGGTGTTGAACTTTGATGACGAAAAAGAGAATAATGAGAAATTCAAGGAGAATTGGAATAAAAAAGTAGCAGCAGAAGCCAAGAGCAAAGGGAGGAATGGGAGGAGTCGTCAAATGGAGTGGAAGATCTTTTTTTGGGGCTGCGATTCAATAATATTGACAGAGGTTTCAAAATGGCCGGGGGAATTGGACGTGTTTGGATTTGAACTTGGATTAGAGTGATGGTTGTGCTAACGTTGGGTGGGTAGTGGTGGCTGTTGACGGTGGTGATTGGATGGAGTGGTTTTGGCTTTTGGGAAGAAAGTGGTGAGGCTGGGTTGTGATTTTATTTATTGTTTTTTAAAATTTTGATTTAATAGGAGAAATGTGGTTTGTCCAAAATAACCCTGCCTTATTCGGGTAAAACAATTAATTTTATTTATTTATTTATTTTGGGAGTGAACTGACAGTTTTGGTGGTCAAATTGATGAATAACGTCATTTTGGATTTGAGCTGTGAATTTTTTAAATGTTGGATTTTCACGTTGGCACAAATAAAAGATATGGACAAAGTCTACAACTAAATGAAATATTTGGTATCGTGACTGCAATCCCCCCTCCCGCACTATTCTAAAAGGTTTGTAGAGTGTTCAAACAGTTACGAATAAGTCTATAAATAATCTACATTGATGCAAAAAATTTACATCATCTTCATTGTCAATATTCATGCTTTTAAATTCACTTTTTTCTCTAATTTCGATATTACTTTTCGAGTGTAAAAACATTGTATTGAGTTTGTTGGAACTTCTATTTATTGTTGTTCAACTTTATTTCGTACTCAATAATTGAAAATTATTACTATTCCCTGCCACTATTTAACATATAATATGTATGTGTCTGAATCCTAATTAAATTGTTGATCTCAATTATTTAATGCACGTAAATTAAAACGGGGTAGATAATAATGAATACTTCATAATCATAATCATAATCAAAGAGTATTATAATTTTTTTCTGTAAACATGTTAATGCCAGGTAAATCATCCCAATCTAGCCTAAAATTCCACAAATCATTATAATGAAAATGAAATCCCATTATTGTCATTGAATCACTAGTATACCGAAATCGCCAATGAGATCGTACCTCAATATAGGGAAAAATACATAACTACAATACATTAAAAATACGATTTCACATTTACCAAATTTATTAAATAATTTCAGAAATCAGTTATTAAATCATTAAAAACGTAATGCTAATATATAATTATCTTTCTATATAATCACTTTAAATAACATTTCTGTTTCTAATTCTCCACTTTGATTGGCCTTTCAAAATGAGAAAGTAATCTCAAATGAGAACTGGCCCCAATACTAATTTATAAATACATCAAGTTTAATTAAATCTTACTAATACCTGATTTATGGAATGTAAAGTTTCATATCTTATTTTTGAAATGTAAAATTTAAAGGTATGAATTTGCTTAATTTTCCCCACGCCATTCAACTCTCGATCTAAAATTTTCTGGTCCACTACACAATTTCTTTCTTTCCACACCATTGCTGAAACTGTGCAAGTTTATTCCAAAGAACAGTTCATTGTTTCAAATGTTGGCTTATTTTGAATATTATCTTTAAAATAAACCACCATCCAAACATGTCATTACTACATAATCTAGCAAACTCATAGCATATATAAGCAAAAATCTTCTCATAAAAACAATAAATTCAACAACATTAAACACAACAATATCCTCAGATCCACAAGATCTTCTATATACGACAACGAGTAATCGCAGAACAACCCCTAGTATAAGGATTAACAGGCCCTCTAGCTTTAAAGCAGTTATGAGTATAATAAGACCTCCCAGAGCGCGGTGGACATGGAATTCTGTTAGCCGAGAGCGCGCCATACGAAATATAGTACTTTATTCTGTGCCAAAACAAAGATCTCCTAGTACCCAAATCGTCTTCTTGTCCTTCTTCATTAAATTCTCCGAAATCGCTCTCGTAAAACGACATCCCCATTGGCCATTCAAGTGATGCATCAGTCGGAAGTTTCAAGCTGGGTTCCTCGGACTGAGATGAAACGTGCGAGTTGAGTGCGATGGAAATGAGAAGAACGAAGAAGAAAAACAAGGGTTTTGTTGAAGAGTTCATTCTTCTGGAAGTGTGAGAAAACTGAACGGTGTGTGTCGTTTTGTAGGGTGATAAGGCGAGTTAAGGGTGGTGGGGACGAAGCTCACATGCGGTGAAGAGCGTTACAGCTTGCACGCAATCAATTTTTGCTACTTTTTCTCGATAAGAGAGTAGGATCATAATTATTCCATAATTAGCTTTTAAGTTGGAGTTGCAGAAGTGGGTAAGTAGTGTTATTGAGGGGGACACAATGTTTTGGAAAATTGCAATCGAGGTGTCTGATTTTATATGTTTTGGGTGAATGAGTTCTCCACCTTTATAATTTGAAGTTTTATCCTCACTTTGAAACTTTTAGCCAACTCGGTCATTACAGACGGATTAGGTCCAATACGACCACAACAAATATATAAATTTCACATGTAGGTGAATGTATAAATACTCAAATTTTCAATTAAAACAATAAAAAAGCAAGTGATATAAGCAAAAAAAAAAAGAAAAAAAAAAGAAACTATCATAGTTCGCAATATTTTCCTTCCAGTTACTCACTATTTTCCACTATTGATCCCTTCTAGCTGTCGCCACCCCAAACCACCACGGCACCACCGTATCAGAATGAACTTTTTGTACTGCTCAAGTCACACTGCTGGTTTATTTTATTTTTATTTTTTTATTCAATTGTTTTAATTAAAATAAAAATATGTACTTTACACTATAAAAATTGTAAACATGTAAGATTCATCCTGTCACAAGGACTAGTATGCTACAAATATAAAAAAAGTTGAGGATGTGAATGACAAGAATAAAAGGTTGATGACTCACTACCAAAAATGCAAAAATTAAGAACTATTGCATATTTCCCTCTAGCATTAATCCAGCATAAAATCAAAATAATATTTCTTCAACTAAAATTAACGTGGCATTTTGTGTTTGCAAATAATTTCTTTTTATAAATATAGTGATTTTAAGTAATTCAGTACATAACTTGGAACTTGATCAATCAACGGACACAAACTTTCCATTCTTTAAGTTTGGCAATTTCATTTTTGAATAAAAATAAACTTAATAAAAAAGGTTTAGTCCAAACTAGACCAAACACGATCGACCCACTTTTAGAACTAGCTAGTGGAACGGTAAAGCCATTGAGAATTGCCCAAATTGGTAACCAATTGGAGCCGATTTACATTGATCAAGATCGATTCACCCATTTTAACACTTTTGAGACTCAATGTAAAGTTGTTCAAATTAAGAAAATAAAGCAAATATCTAAAGAAGGAAATGCTTATTTAGGATGCCTTTATTTATCATATTAGAGTTATAGATAGAAGCACTCAAGGTGAATGCCTTGTTTCACATAAAAAGTAAATATTTACTCGAATTATTTTCTCTTGTGGTTAGCCCCATAATTCACCTTACAAACTCAAAAGGCTTAGTTAATTACAATGTCGTACTTGGAGGCGTACTTGAATTATCCGATCTAGAGTTGATCATGTTTAAAATCATCTCGCTTGAAAAGGTGAACATTTTAGCTATAGATTTTTAAATTTGCGGACATCGTTTATCGCAATAATAAAACTTCATTAGCACACCATTCATCCAGTTACTCAATTTGAATAAGACGCTTTGGTAATGTATCAATAAAAATTCGTGACGAGATTAATACTTATACCCCTTGGATTGTACAAAATAATAATAATAATAAAAATAATTCATCCTTTAGAATGCCATATATCTTTTTCTTAAGACATCCATAATTTTAAAAAATATATTATCTTTTCATAAATAGCATAATTAATTGGCATGGAGCACTCAAGGATTTGTATAAAAATGAAAACGAAGTTTTTGTTTGAATATTCTTCTGAGAATTCATTTGAAATCTTTTTGCGGGCAACGTGAACTGCCACATATGTATTCTGCAGCAGGAACAGATTAAAAAATTACACGCCCAGTGGGACTCGAACCCACAATCGCCTGATTAGAAGTCAGACGCCTTATCCATTAGGCCATGGGCGCTTTATTGGCTGCTTTGTATTATTATAATTATTATATCTGTTGATTCACACATTGATAAGATTTTCGCCCCAAAAAATGCTGAATTGAGATACAATGCAAACGTTGAAGGACATTCATTCACTTTAATAGAATGAATTGTGCCTTGAAAGATCTCTTATTCTTAATTGTCAACTTGAGACTAAGAATGACAATTTGGTTTGTTGGTTCGGTCCGAATTGGCCTGAGTCGAGGCTTGGGCTGAGCCCCATTTTGGGGCGCTGAACCGAGCTCAAGCCAGTCCTTGTGGATCGTTGGGCCGTCTTGTAAATATTTAAAAAATGGGCAGCTTTGTGCTGCCTATATGTTATATAAAAAAATAAAAAAATCGAACCAATTCGGCTTGGTTAGGCTCGAGTCTTGATTTTTTGGTCAAGCTTTTGCTTGGCTCTGCTCAAGTAAAAAAAAGCTTGACTTAATTTTACTCGACTATTCGACTAGTTGATATCCCTACTCGAGACTCAATCTAATTTTCCTCCCAGTTCCACCATACAACCTTAGACTGTAGATGAATTGATTTCATTAAAAACTATATATTTATATATTAATTGAGTCCGACACGGCCTAATTATAGGAAATGGTTGCCACAAGGTATGACTAGTATGTCTAAGTTAAGCAATTGACACAGTCAGATTGTCTCTTAAGCAAATCAACCCAATTTGACATGTCTACTCTCTTCATGCAGTAATTGTGCTCATATATTATTTATAGTATTCAATGTCTCGAAGCTTTGTTCCCTCCAAGAATTATGAAACACAATAAATAAAACTTGCAACTAGATTATTGCTAAGATTTTCCACAAAAAAACATGCTCAATCGGGAAAAAATGCAAATGATTCACAAAATCGAATGAACTGTGTTTTTAAAGCCGCCTTCACTTTTATTTCCAATCCCAGTATTGGCCCATCTGCTATTTCCTCCCAATCCCACCACACAACCTTTGATGGTGGGAAAGAATTAAGGATGTAAATGAGTCGAGTATAGTCAAAGCTCGTGGTTTGGACATGGCTCAAGTAAAAAATGATTCGAGCTTTCTTTGCCCGAACTGAGCCCTCAGTTGAAAAATTTAGGCTTGGCTCAATATGACTTGAGTCTCATCGAGCTGAGCCAACTCGTTATTTTTTTATTTTTTTTAAAGGCAATTACTGAGCATACAATAATACAGGTAGCTAAAGCTGCTTTGAAACTATGCTGTAAACACGGGCCAAAATGGCTAGTGACATGGTGGCTTGTCACGGGTTGACCTATGTGGCTCGAGCTCAGGCTCGGGTTGATGCTCAAACATGAGGTTCGGCTCGATTTCTCTGAGCCATGAGCCGGGCCGCTTGAGCTTTTCCCCAGTCGAGCCATGGGCCGTTCAAGCCGACGAACCAAATTGACATATCTAGAAGGAATTGTTTTTCGGTTAAACAATATATATATATTCATTTATATTTTATTTTAAGTATTTGTAATGTTATAATATTCTTCAGTTAAAATTTGACTTATAAATTATTACAGGAATGGAATTCATAAGCTAAGGACTTAAATGTTACAAAATTAAAAGTTTAAGGACTCAACTGTCGAAAAACATAAGTTAAAGACTCAATTGCTAATTACATATACGTCCAGGGACCCTTTTCAAATTCTACTAAATTAAAACAAGGTATTAAGCAAATCCAACTATCCATGTCAGAGTAATATTTAGTAGTGACTTAATCAATTTTTATTTTTATTTTTTTAATCAATGTTCGTGTAATGATCGTGTGTCTAGTAGTTATATAGAATTGAAGTAATTGCATCCATATACAGTGGTGAATCCAGGACTTCGACTCGGATAGGGCGGTCGTTGATTGTTGGCTGTTGTCTGTTGATAATTAACGACCGTATAACGATATCGTTTATTAATATTAAATTAAATAATATTAAAAATTCTTCGATCTATATGTAAATATACTAAAACGTAAAAATCGTATATTTATATCATATTATGTTTTCATACAATCCGAAATAATATAAATTACATGATACATAAGACTTCTTTGTGATATCAATACTTAACAAATCGTTTGCTTAGCTAAAAGTAATTGAGAGATTAGATACACCACTACAAAAACTAGATTAAAATTCAGTTGAAAAAATCATTCCATAATTAGTATGAGAATTGAACGTTAATCAAAGATTACGAACGTTAATCAAAGATTAAACGTAATTAAAAGTAATTTTAAAATATAATTAAAGTTTCAATTTTCAATTCTCAACACCAATTCATCACAAATTATAAATTCCCTAATTTCTCATTTTTAATTTTCATGAATCACATATTCACATTTCACGATACTCAAATTAATTTTTTATATCACAATTCACAATAGACAAATTCTCAAATAACATATAAATTAAAATTCAATACTCATAAGTCATATCTTATAAATTATTAAAGCATAAAATATTTAAAAAGAAAAAAACCAAAAAAAAAAAACATTTTGTAAAGTCTTAACATATATTATTTTGTTAAATTTAGATTCAAAATTCAACCATTACTATAATGGTTAAACTTCCAATCATCCTAATTCTAGAAGTAATAGGTTTAAATCCTTTCCTTAGGAAATTAATTTTGGTAAATATTGTAAAAATAAAAATTTTACACCATGAAATGGAGGAGAAGGAATCGAACCCAAGATTCACAATATATAAAAAAAGGCTCTAACCAACTAAGTAGAAGAGAAGTTTGAAAATAAAGTAAACTATCAATTATATAACCTAAAATTTTTATCTATTAACAAAAAAAAAAAATTCTCCCCGACGAATCCAGCTAAGATGGCCGCCCTAGCTAGCCACATACTAAATCCGCCCCTGTCCATATAAATGACATCGTTTGATCAATATATGTGATGTTTTATTGTATAAAATTGAAATATCTTTTTTACACTATACATGCTTAATTATTTAATTCATCGGACTTCTAAGATTGGAAGAGATCATATAATTCTCACATAGGACTTATGATTTTGTAAAGTGGGGCCTGTTTGAAGCAAGCGAGGAATCAACAATAGGGGCTTTAGCAGTTGCGAGGAAACTTCCTACTAAATAATGGGAAGTGGGCCACTTGGCTCTGTAAATTTAGCATAAGCAAGAGCAACATGATGCTCTAAGGTATTAGCCACATGATGGAAGATTCAAATACAGGTCAGACTGCTCAATAGAGAATAGATCAAGAAACTTACCAAGCATGAAAAAGAAAATTTTTTACCATTCGAGCAATTTTTATAAGTATTGTGGTGGATGATCTCATTCACGAGTGTGGATAACTTTCAATTGCTCATGACCTCGGTTGTATCTGAAAGAGAAATATGATGGTACTAGTAAGATTAGACTCAAAGAGCTAACTATTAAGTTTAACGCTTATAATAAATCTCCTGATCATAGCATCATACAGTATTTAAAAACTATCTAACATGATCAGAGAGCTGAAGTCATCTGGTCACATAGTCTCTGATGAGCAGCATGTTCAGGCTTTAATCCGTCTCCTTCTTGTTAACTAAAAACATTTAAAAGTTAATTGGATTTACAATGATAGCATCAAAACTTTTGCTGATGATCCTTCCATTTTGAATTAGAGGATGAGAGAATTGGTGTATTTAAATCTTTAGGATATGATTTTGTGGTTGAGTCTAGTTCCGACAAAATTTTGGCTTTTAATGTATGAACAATTGGAACAAGGGGAAAAGGGAACGAGAGAATATTGGACATAGACCTTAAAGTAACAAGCCCAAACGTGATAAAAAGGGAAAAAATGATTAAAAAGAAGAAAGACGAGTGAGCCAAAATGCTACAACTGTCAATTGTTGAATCACTTTCTTGGGATTGCCTTGAGACAAAGAAGGAAACTCTTATAAATATTTCTTTTAGTATTGTTCATATTACTAGCACTTTTTTGTTTATTGAATATTATTTTCTGTACATCATAGACTCAGAAGTTACGGACCATGGAATCATGGATCGAGAAGCTTTGTGGAGTTCCTTCGATTTTCAATTAGTGGAAATGTAGGTGGAGCCAAGGTGAAAGGTACTGGTACATTCAATTTACATTTACATGTAGATTGAACTATTCTCCTTTATGATATCCTATTTGCACTAGGGGTACGTCAGATATTAATTTAAGTTGTTTTTCGTTTGAAATTATGTTTGAGTTCGAACTTCTGTGGTTGAAATAAGGGATGATCAATATGTCTGAGCCGAGTTATTGACATCATGACATGTCAAATTGTTCTTTGAGTAGATCAACACAATTTGACTTGTCTATTCTCTTCATGCATCTTAATTGTGTTAACGATTATTTGAAACTGAAAAACTATTAAGTTGTGTCTAGTTAATGAATAATGAGACATCTATTTTGTATCGCAATTATATTTTCTTTTAGGCAACTATATACGTTAGAAACAACTCGACTCATCTTAACATCTCTATCACCTTGTTGCATATTCAGTTCCCCAATTGTTTGTTTGTTACCACCCATCACTTTACTAATAGAGAGTCAATTATTATACGAGTGCATAAACATTTCCTTCATAATTCGTTTGGGAAGTGTTTATAAGTAGTTTAGTTTAAAGATAGATTGAAATTAGTGAAAAACAAGTAGACATTAGAGGCGGTCCTGAGGGCGTTCGAGTTAAGCGACCGCACAGGGCCTCAGGATTATAAGGGCACCAATTATTTATTTATTTATTTATTTTTTTGAATAAGTCTATATATATGTAGAAGTACATATTTATAATGGTACATATTTTTTTTATTAATTTTAAGATTTAAAATTTTTATTATTATACAAAATTAAAGGGCACAATACTTATGAAAAAAGAGTGAAAAAAAAAATTATATTATGTTAATATTTGTTTAATTTAACATATTATTGAAAATTAATGTTTAATTTAACATATATTGAAAAAAAATATTTTTATAATCCTAAACTATTTTGCTTTCAAAAGATATTATAAACTATCTGTTTTACTAGTTCTAATATCAAATGTCCAATTAGCTTCGTTAATCAATTACCAACCTAAAAAGAAAATTAAGTAGCCCAAAATTCAAATGATTACAATGGAGAGTAAAAAACTAATACTAAATTCATTTTTATAAGTTCTCTCATTCTCATCCTTTGACCCACAAAGAATAGTCAAATAAAGAAGAGAAGAAACTTTATTGTCAATATTTATTACTTGCTCTATAATAGTATAATCTATTTATTGGAGCCGGTTGTCCACTTGTGAATTGCTATATCATAATTTTTTATTTTTTTTGGGTTCTAGAAGGGTAAGTTTTTGTTGGTTAACTAATAGTTGATTATATTCAAAATTTTGCAAATTTTTTTACCAGAAGAAACAAAAATAGCTTTTGATATATTGATTTATTTGAGAATATTGGATTGCTTTTCGAATATATTTATCGCTTATAGACTACTATTAAAAATTATTGTTATTGTTGCATTTGTTGAACAATATTCTTCAAAACTAATGTTATTAAATCTTATTTACGATCAACCATGTTACAAGAACGAGTCCACTTGTGAATTGCTATTTCATGATTTTATTTTATTTTTATTCTAGAAGGGTAAGTTTTTGTTGGGTGATTTTTGCGATTTTTTTTACCAAAAGAAACAAAATTAGCTTTTGATATATTGACTTATTTGACAAGATTGGATTGCTTTTTGAATATATTTATTACTTACATAATACTATTGACAATTATTGTTATTGTTGCATTTGTCGAAAAATATTCTTCAAAACTAAAGCTATAAAAATCTTATTTGCAATCAATCATGTTACAAGATTGATTGAATATGCTAGTTTTGATATTTATTAAAAAAGATTTGTTAAAACATATTGATTATGAAAGTTTAATTAGTGAGTTTGTTTCTAAAAATGCTAGAACAAATATTTTTACATGATTTGTTGTATTTCAAGATTTACATGTGGTACTGGCTATTTTTGATTTCAAAGTTTGCTCATGTGAAATTGTACCAAGAGATTAATAGTTTGGATGGTTCTCTGTTGATGACATATGAATTTTGATGAAGTTCGGAGAATGATTTTAAGCTTTATTTATATTTTTTTATTCACAATATGTAAAAATAAACAAAATATTAGTGTCATATTTTTGTCATGAAATGATGTTATTGAATTAGTTTTTTATAATATATTTTTTATTACATGAGAGGGGCACCATTTTAAAATGTCGCACGGCGCATCTAAAATTCTAGAGCCGGCCCTGGTAGACATCATTAAAAAAATTCACGAAATTTATAATAAAAAAGTGATTTCATTGTTTACAGTGAGTTTATGAACATTAGACAAAGAAGACTCAACGTGACGGTCACATTGCAATCCGGCATAACATTACCCAAATTCAAAACTAAAAAATAAGATTTATGGTACCCTACTTTCTGAAATAGGAGTTGTTATCCTTCTGACAAATTTCATGTGATTGTGGGGTGTATTTTTTTTCTTATTTTTTAATTTAATAATTTTTCAAGGCTCAATTTTTTTCGCATGAGACTTCATTTATGGCTACTCAAAATTATCTTCTCAACTCCAAACATACCAAAGCTAAAGTGTGCTTTTTTTGAACTTTAAATAGATGCATTCCAATGCGTTTCGTTCCTTTACTATATTTGTGCAGTAATATATATTTTGTGTTGTTATAACTCGTCCTCACGATATAATTACCATTTAAAACGTACATAGACAACCCACTTGTCTTAATTTATGTAAAAATGTGGCAGCTATATAAGATATTTGATTTGTCTGACATAAATATAAAACTAGTTTGACTTGTCAAAATAAAAAATAGTAATTCGTACTGGATGTGTTGGTGAATGATGGATCTTTTATCACAAGTCTTCACACGATATTGAATTAAATATGTTGACGTCAAAAAATGACTCGCTCACTTGTTGTCAACTTAATTGATGATTTAGAAGAAATAGTTTGAGCTGAAATAGGTAAATTATGCTGACATATAAACAAAATCTGCTAAAACAATAAGAAAAGAGTAATTTGTATCGAATGGAGAGAGTTTGAAAGTGAGTTTCGTATACTTGTTGGGTCCCGTCCCTATGGGGGACCATTATAGTCCCATTTATAGCAAGAAATAGGCAAATTCGAATGCTTTACATCATATCAGCTACAGTGTTGATCTTAACGTGTGTGTCGTTGATTTAATTTTGATTGCTTGTTGAGCTCGGCTCCCACGTGTCATGATGGAGTAGAGGTGGGAAATAATCATTACAAAATAGTGATTGTCACAATTTGAGGTGCCCCATGATATTTGCCATGTGTCCTCAAGTGATTGGGTTGGATAAAGGTATGATGTTAGCCTTGGAGTGAGGGAGATCAGGTTGTAATAATGATGTTCCCCAAATGACCGTGATGTTTTCCTCCTTTTGAAGATAAGTCAAGTTGAACTGAAAGTTGTTCCGAGCTGATCAGAACTAAACTGGGATTTCTGCTCTATCATGATAACCATTTCATGATATTTAAACTCAACTTAAATCGGTTTAATTACTTTAATAAGCTAGTAAATCGATGGAGGTCAAAAAATATCCCCCACGGTCCAAAATTTATAACAAATAAATTTTTGGACCTTTATCAAATAGCATGGAAAGAGGGTGACTACAAAAACCTTTTTCTCCTTCCCACGATAGCTTTTGGGGAAAGTTTCCCCATAAATGCATCAATAACTGTCATTTTTCTTCCAGCTTTTTCATTAATGGTACGGACTGGATTGCTTTGAAATTTTTCCTCTTTAAATACACCTTTTGTCCCTCCATTTCCATCTTATTTCTATGTCCTTAACTTTTTCTCTCTCAACATTTTTTAGCCCTTTTCACCTGTTTCTTTTTTTCCAAACCTAAATTTTCAAAATGAGTTCTGACAAGTGTAGACTTTAGTCCTGGGTGAACAACTAAGAGTCTGTTCCCCTAGCGAATCCTTACCTAGGGATGACAATTCGGCTCGTCGACTTAGGCCGCCCATGACTTGACTTGAAAACAAAAAAACCAGAAAGGCCCCACTTGGAGGCAGCAAAATCCTTTTAAAAGGCAGTCGTAGTTGGCTGCCTTAAAAGGCAGCAAAATGCTGCTTTTTAAGGCAACTTATTAATATAAAAAAAAGAGCAAAGATATAAGCAAGCCTGCCCGGTTGCCGAAAGCTCGGATTGAACCTAATTTTTTTAGCCGAGCTTAGGCTCGGAGAAAAGCTCATACATTTTACTTGAGCTGAGCTCGAGTTTCTACTTGCGAGTCGGCTCGACTCGACTCGTTGACATCCTTATCTTTACTTGAGCCCAGCTCTAAAGAAATAGAGGTGTCTTTTCCAATCTCGTTGGCTACCTTCTTATGTGTGGGGGGGGGGGGGGGGGGAGGCTTCCTGACCTGTCACTAGGAGGGGTACTCCTTACAGATCTGAGACTACGGCAGTTCATCCAGAGGTGAACATAGAGATATGAGCATCGAGGAGGTAGTTGTTGATGGAGGTAGTGAGGTCGGATTATAGGTTAATTGAGAATTTTGGGGTATCGCATCTTATGTAACAGTGAGGAACTTGAAGCAATGGTGAAGGACCTACCATATTCCTGGCTCAGTAGCGTTTCTCACTCTCTTACCTAACCAACAGGCTTACGACTCTTTGATGGATGGGGTTATCCTTAACCTTTCTTTGCTGTCTTCTAGCCTAAGTTACCATTTTTCCCTACCATCCATAAATTTTCGCATGCTTGGCGTATTGTACCTGCTCAACTCCGTCTCAATGGTTGGAGGGCTTTCTTTAGTTGTATGTTGCTATGAAATAGTTTAGGTTCCCTGAGCTGACTATTGAGGAGTTCAATGCCTTGCATAACTTCAAAGAGGATGGAAAAGATTCGGGTTGGTACTATCCCAGCATGTATCCAAACCAGAGAGGTCTAGTGGTTTGGATAGCACTTCTACTACTAAGAAGTGGAATGAAGAGTTTTTTTTCATCCATGGTGATTGGCAGCTCCACTCATCTGAAGTGGAAAGGGATGTAGTGGTTCACATTTGTTACCTAAAAATGAGTAAGTTGGATTTTTTACCTTATTTTTGTGATAAAAGGGGTGGTTTTGATTGCTTATATACCAACAACATGCCATCGAGCCACCATTACTCCTAACCTGAGAGTAAGTTGAACTTTATTAGAGCTCTTACTCACCAGTGGAGGTCCTGCACTATCTTGATTAATGATTACAACCTCTTTTGAGCAGGTCTTTTTGCGATCGACATTCCCTCTACCCTAGGTAAGAGTTGAATTTTGTTGAAATTTCAGCCTTTATGTATTTCAACAAATCTACGTTTCTGTCTTTCAAAGTCAAATGTTGAGATAAGGTCTTTTAGTGCGATGTGCCAAAGTTATAATCCCCAAGAGGGTAGAAGAAGAGGCCGAACACTCAAGCAGAAGCTCGTTTAGCTTGTCATTCCATGGTGAGCTCATACGAAGGTAAGCTTCCACAAACTCAGTAACCTTTATCTTCTCCAGCTGGGTTGAGCATATTCGCCCAATTCTTTTCTAGTCCCTTGTGATTTTTCCTCTAATTTGTTCTCCAACTACTTCTCCAGCTGCCTCTTATCCAGACTTTCCAATGCCAAACTTAGATGGTTTGGTTGGTACTTGTTTTAAGGCTTTGTTCAATTTTTACAAAGCTCCTTCACCTGCTAGGGCTTTCACATCAACTTTTCCTCCACCACTTTGAAACTTAATTCGTTTTATTACTAGGAATTGGAATGATCGTTGCTAGAGATATTTGGCTCAAATGAGTGCAAGGAAGTCCTTCATTATTGCTAGTATCCATGCTCAAAGGTCAATACTTTATTTATTGGTGGTTTCAGATAAGGTGGAACTTTCTTCTTTCGTGCTTTCTTGATTATTGAATGATATTCTAAGCTTATTTTCTTCTACGTCCTATTATAGGTAAAGGCTGAGGTAGAGGCCATTGAAAATATAAGGGAAGAAGCTACTAAAGTGAACCAATTTAAGAAGGAAAAGGCTCGTTTGGAAGAGGTTGAAGTGAAGTGGAATGAGGAGAGGTCTGCTCTGACTACATTATTGGAAGGTGAGGCTGCTGCTAGGTCCTAGTTAGAGTAGAAGGTGGAAGAAGTCACGGTAAAGGAGGGCCGCCTCAAAAAGGAGTTGGAGCAAACATATTAGAAAAATGGCTGAAGAGGTGAAGAAAATCAAAATGGAGAAACATTGAGTGATCTAACAGCTAGGATGACTTTAGCTATGGATGGATGGAAGGCTTTCCCTAAGGGTTAAGCTTATAATCAAGAGGTATATATGGTAGCCATCCATTAGCTAATTAGTTTTATGGAGACGAAAGTTCCAGACTTGGACATCATCTTTCTTTGTGAAGCTTTATCTCGTTCGGAGGCAATTCTGGTTGACATGACTGGGCTGGCTCCCGGGGCTCAAGAAGATGATGAAGTTGCTTCAGAGTAGCGCAACCTTCAGCTATTTAGAGGGTTTAGATCCCTTTACAATCTTTACCTTATTTTAGCATCTTCTTTTTGAGGAAAAAACACTTTTATAACATTTTTGAAGTTTTTGTATGATTTTGATGCTTCGATGTTGTTCAAGGAATTATTTAAGTTTTTGTTATAAAAGGTAGTTTGGCTGAGTACACAAATTGTTTATGACTGAAGTTATTATCTCTTACTATGGATTTTCAATTGAATGTTTTGACTGAGGCAAACTTAGCTCGGATCGAACTGGATGGCTCATTTTATATTTTCTCAAAATTTTGTCTAAGTGTCATTACACTTAGCCCAGGTTGCTGAGAATCAGACTTTTGAAATTTCATGATGGAAATTGGGCTAACGGTTATAGTTGAGGCATGCTATAGCTGAGTCGCAGAGCTCATCCAGAATTTTCATGAAATTTTGTCAAAGTGTTGTAGCATTTACAACTTTAGCTCGTGCTGCTGAGTAGTTGGCTTTGGAATTTTGTGTTAGAAATTGGGCTAAGTATTGTAGCTGAGACAAGCTTTAGCTGAGCTGAAGACCTCATTCGAAATCTCCACGAAAGTTTGCCTAAGAGTTGTAGCACGTACAACCTTAGTTCATGCTACAGAGGAGCAGGGTTTGAAATTTTGTGTTGGAAATTGGGCTAAGTGTTTCAGTTGGGGTAAGCTTTTGTTGAGCTAAAGAGCTCATCTAGAATTTCCATGAAATTTTGTTTAAGTGTCGTGCGAGATTGAGGTGACTATCATAAAGATCATTTTATTCAAATTTTTTATACAATGAGGTACAATCCATCAACTACTGATAATATTTTGAGGTGTTCTACTTTCCATTGGTGCAAGAAGTGCATCATTGTATGTCTTTGAGTTTATCGGATCCTCTAGATAGGATTTTAGTGATTTTGTGTGGCCCTTTCCATTTAAGTTCTAGGTATCCTATGTTGAGCTCTTGTGTTGTTAAATTGATTTTAGTGATTTTGTGTGGCCCCTTCTAGTTAAGTTCTAGGGATCCTATGTTGAGCTCTTGTGTTGTTAAATTGTTTTCCATTATCTGAAATCTGTAAATAATTGATTTCTAAATGACGTCCATAGTTTTGTGCTCGGTTATCTTTGCAAGAGGTTTAACCACAGCCCATTTTGTAAAGTAGTTAATGGCGACGATAGCAAACTTAGTTCCACCTCGTCTAGTAGGCATGGGTCCAATAAAGTCTAACCCCAATTTCGAGAACAGCTAAGGGCTGGTTATAGTTGTAAGCTTCTCCGGAGGAGCTTGGACAATGGGTACAAATCATTATCTTGTGAGCTAAGGACTGTCTTCCTGTGTGATTTTTGCAAATTCCTTCATGAATTTCTTGTAAAGTGTATAAGGCCTTTTTTTTTCATTTAGGCACCTCAATAATGGGATCGCATATCCCCTTTTGTAGAGAACACCATCTAAGAGCGTATATTAGGCTAACCTTATCCTCAATTTTTTGGCTAGGTCAGCGAGGCTTTCTCCAATTCTTAGGAATTGTAGAATCTCATCCATCTAAGAAGGCTTGGGGTCTATAGCCATCAACATCACAACATTTTCCTCAATAGCAGGCTATCCAATTCTTCCAAAGGGACGTTCTCTAGTTCATTTACACTTTTGCTAGTTGTAAGCCTGGTTAGTGCATCAATATAACTGTTTTGGAATCGAGATATTTGTTTTACCTCTATCATCTTAAAGTTTCTTAATTTTCTTTAGGCAACTTTCAGATAGCTATTCATTATGTCTTCTTAGTTCTCGAAGACCTCTTTGATTTGGTTTATTATAAAATGGAAGGCAATGCGCACCTCAACCTTGATATTTTTAATTCTTTGTCCATTTTAAGGCCATCTATTAATGCTTTACACTCTGCCTTGTTGTTAGAAGCCTTGAAGTTGAGGTTCAATGCTTGATAATAGTGGCAATCTGGACTAATCAAGACTACTTCGGCACTTGCTCAGACCTTAGTTGAAGACCTATCAACAAACAACTCCCAAGGTCTATCTTTGTATAAATCTTTTTGGGGATTAGAGTTGAATTTAGCTACAAAGTTGGCAAAGCCTGTCCTTCTTTAGCTGTTCGTGGCTTGTAAGATATATTGCATTGGTCAAGCTCGATAGCCTATTTTACCAAGCGTCCCGAGATCTAGTTTTTGCAGTACTGGGGGTTAGAGAATAGTTGGTTAAGGCTTGTATGGGATGTTTTAGAAAGTAGGGTCATAGCTTTCTTGCTAAATTAACTAGTTCTTAAGTGAGCTTTTCTATAGGAGAATAACGTAGTTCAGCATCGTGAAATGCCTTGCTGATGTAATAGACTGGGTATTGGAACCCCCATTCTTTCCTGATGAGTATATTGCTCATGGTGTACTAAGATACGGCTAGGTATAGTGACCGCTTTTCATTAGCCTTAGGCTTTGAAAGGAGATGTGGTTGAGATCATCATATTTCTACTTTTCGAAGGCTTTGTGACATTCTTTAATTCATTCAAACTTCTTTCCTTCCCCAAGTGTGTCAAAAAAAAGGATCACACCTGTCAGTAGATAAGTAGACAAATCTACTCAATGCTGCAATTTGGCCTTTGAGACTTTGTATTCCCTTAGGTTGAATTGGAGCCGTCATTTCGAGGACAATGCGATTTTATTCTGTATTGGCTTCTATCCCCTGGTGATTCACCATGTAACTCAAAATTTGCTGGAGCTGACCCCAAATGCACAGTTGAGGGTGTCGAGCTTTATTTTATATTTTCGAATGATTACAAACATGTCTGACATGTGCTGGATGTGATCTTCAACTTGGGTGATTTTTAATAGCATACGTCGACTTAAACTTTCATGATTTTGTCGATCTGTTGGGCAAACTGAATTCACAAGCCTTAGGCATGCTGTTTCAACGTTCTTGCAGCCAAACTGTATCATCTTGTAGCTATACAAGCCTTCATACATAGGAATTTGATTATAACTAGAGTAGGCTTTTATAAAGCTGAGAAGTTCATGTCTAGCTGTAACGTTGACCATTTGATCTATCCTTAGTAGTGGGAAACTATCCTTTGGACAAGCTTTGTTAAGGTCGGTAAGATTTATAGAGACAATTCAATCTCCATTATTTTTCTTCACCAAAACGGGACTGGCGACCCATTTGGGATAAGTTGGCCCTTGGTAAACCCATTTCAAGCAGTTTCTCCACCTCTTTTTGTAGGACTTTATATCTTTTAACATTGAGTGGTCTCATTCTTTGCTATTTTAGCCATGTTGTAGCATCTATATTGAGCAGGAGACAAGTAACCGTAGGATCAATTTCCTCCATATCATTATGGCTCCAGGCGAACACGCCCAAGTTGCTACTAAGAAATTTTTGAAGTTCGGACCTGAGGGGTTGTTGCAATTTGGATCCAATTTGAAGTTCCTTCGGGGGTATGGCCTAGCTGACTTGGACCTTATCTATTTCTTCTACAGGTTTTGCTCTACCTTTTTTGAGCTTGATTCTACGATCTAATAAGTTAAGGTCATGTTCTTCTAGGTAGGCCACATTTACTTCATGCTGGAATGAGATATGGAGAACTCCGATTTTTGTGAGGCAGTGAGTAACACAACACCTTTCAGTAGATTCTTTATTCCCTTTAATCTCCCCTGGGCCATGGGAAGTGGAAAACTTAATGGATTAATGATATATCGATACGATGGCCTTTAAGTCAAATAGCAATGGTGTCCCATGATTCCATCATAAGGTGGGGTGGGATCAAACACTACAAAATCAATGTCTATATGAACTCAACAAGTTGTACTGTAAGCCTCAATAGTAAGCTTTATTTGTCCTTTTGCCATAGATAAGGCTCCATTAAGTTCAAAAACCATATTTGGGTATGGTTGAAAAAAATGGAGTGGAATTCCTAGCTTTGCCATTGTCGATTAGAACCCGAGGAATGATTCCACCAGCTACTGGTAGAGACTATTAGGACACCTTAGGAAGGATGTGGGTTTGCTTCTTTGGCTTTAATTAGCAGGCAGCTGTCTTCAAGTCTTCTGTAATATTTATGAGTAATTCTTATTTCAGTCAAGTTGGTGGAGACAGGTCTTTTTAGCCTGGAATCCTTTGATCTGTCATACTGCCCTTTGCGGAACATATATACCCTGAGCTAGACAGGTCAATATTATAGTATCGAGCTTCAGCTTTATCTCCTCAAACTATACCTACTCCGTGGGAGGTAGGAAACTTATGTAATAGGGATAAAAGGACGTTGCAGCCTTTAGCTCATGGAGTATAGGTCATCCTAGGATGGCATTAAAGTTGGATGGTAGGTCGACGGTCACAAAATCAGCAATGATTCTCCTTTAGCAGGGTATTTCACCAAGCTTGACCATCAAGGTGATCTAACCTCGGGCTTCAACAGTGTCTCCAAAAAAGCCTTATAGCCTTCTATGGTAAGGATGTAGATACTTTTCCTCGATTCCCATTTTTCAAGGTCTTCGAGTACAACATGTTGACGAAACTTCCATTATCCATGAGGGTTCTTCTTACATGAATTTCGACAATGGGCATGCTTATAACCAAAGTGTCGCTTTGATTTTGCATTACTGATTAGGAATCATTTTCTAAAAAATTGAATCATTCTAAGTTCGCCAGGTTGCTTGGGGATTTCTGCTTGGCTGACTTAGCAGAACAGGTGGCAGATCAATTTGAAGGACATGAGCAATATGAGTTGTTTTATTCAATTTGGATAGAAATTTCCTTCATTGACCTAGTCTGATCAATGAATCAATCTGCTCTTTTAGTTCCCAACAGTTATCCATGTGTTAAGCAGTTGTCTATGAAACCTGTAGTACCTTTGTCGATTCGTTCCAGGTAGGTTTTTCTTAATGGGTTGAGGTCGACGGATGACCTCCTGGTCTCTTACATGTATGAATACCTCCTCGAAAGAGGCATTCAGAGAATGGTAATAATAAAATCTTTCAGGGTAAAAGTGAGGTCGGTCAGTATCTCGATTCTCCTTTCTACGTTCAGGTGTGGACTTTTTATCCATCTGTTTGTCTTTAGAATAAGCC
Organism: Olea europaea var. sylvestris; assembly: GCF_002742605.1. Lineage (NCBI taxonomy): Eukaryota > Viridiplantae > Streptophyta > Magnoliopsida > Lamiales > Oleaceae > Olea > Olea europaea. Next base: position 122,524 of record NW_019267524.1, on the reverse strand, counting down.
GAATGATTAAGGTCAGCAACGAACTGTGTTTCGTTTTCGTATTTATGGATTGGACTTATCTTTCGTTAATTACTTTACTGACTTGGGCTTTTTAGGACGACGAATTCCAAGCACATCACTTATTTCCCAATAGGGTGGGCATTAATATGAAAAACTCTCCAGCTGGTACGCCTTTCATTCCACTTGATCTAAAATCGCCTCTTCCACTCTAATGTGTTTTTCGGCCCTACTTAGGAATTCATCCATCATCATGGACTAACCACCATACACATTTTTTAGCCTTGATCCAAAAAGATAGCTATAAGGACAACGTCGTCTGATATTTTTTCATCCTTTATGGACCGTTTGTTGAATCTATTCAAGTAAATTTTCAAGGATTCACTGCGCTAAATTTTCAAGGATTCGCTGCGCCCTTGTTTAATATTCTCAAGGAATTCCTTGAGCTTTGTTCTGGCTTTGGAGCCCATGATCTGAGATAAGAATTCCTTAGCCAGGTTATTCTATTTTTTGATGGACCTCGATGCAATCTTCTAAACCACCTCTGAGCTTTGTTCTCTAATGTCAAGGGAAAAGCTCAACACGTGATGGCATTGCTAGCTCCTTGCAGTTCCATTCATGAAGTGTCTCTGTTTAGATGGCTAAGGAGATCTTCTTTCCCATCGTAGCTGATGAGTTCAAGCACTTTTTACTTTTGGAACAATGACTCAACTAGTATATCTTCTGTGAAAGGAAAATGGTGGCTAGTAAAGTATTCTTCAATAGAGCTCTTATGTTTGACATTCATGTTGGGGATGCATTTCTTTAATAAGTTCATCTTAGGTTCTTCAATTTTTTTAGCTATCTATTTTGAAGGGGTTGATTTTCTTGCTTTTAGGTCATGTGATCGTTGGGAGCCCAATCTATCGAAAATTCTTCTAGCTTTTTTGTTAGTCCTTCTTGTTGGAGGAGGACTGTTTCTTACCACATTCGTCCGACTCTGTGATGACTCTTCACCTGAGAAGTTAAGACTTCTTCTGGTGGGTGGGTCATCCAGTTCGTTTTCGAGCTAGAGATTGCATCTCAATATCAGCTAGGGGAGAGGTACGGATTTGGTTTCTCTCCATTATGCTAACAATATTGCTTTTCTCATTGCAGTGAACTGAGGGTTAACATTATTAGCATAATTATTTTTCTTCTGGAATTCGAAGGAGAAAACTTGTGTTACGAGGGTTAGTTCGAGCTAGATTTTTAGAGGTCGAACTGTTGCTCATGGTGATTTTTCAAGTCGGATATGTAGTTTTTAGAGAATTTTTGTGAAAGACAAGGGGCTATTGCTTACAAGGCCCTCCTTCTAGCACCAAGCTGTTGACGTTAAAAAATGATTAGCTCACCGTTTGTCAACTTAATTAATGATTTAGAAGAGGTAATTTGAGCTAAAATAGGTAAAATTGTGCTGTCATAGTAAATAAATCTACTACAACAATAAGAAAGAGTGCTTTTATATTGAATGAAGAGACTTTAAAGTGAGTTTCGTGCACTTGTTGAGTCCTGTCCTTGACCATTACAATCCCATATGTATATTAGGAAATAGGCAAATTTATATGTTTTACATCAAATCAACTACATTGCCGACCTTGATGTGTATGTCACTGACCTAATTTTGATTGGCCATTGAGGTCGGCTCCCTCGTGTTAGCGATGAAGCTGAAATGTTGAGTAATCATTACAAAATTGTGATTGGTCACAATTTGAGGTGCCCCATGATATTTGCAATGTGTCCCGAAGTGATTGGATTGAATAGAGGTATGATGTCAACCTTGGAGTGAGGGAGACCCGAGTGTAATGATGATGTTTCTCAAATGAGAGCGATGGTTCCTTCCTTCTGAAGATAAGTCGAGTTGAACTTAAAGTTATCCCAAGCTGATTTGAACTAAATTGGGACATTGTT
>NW_019267524.1:106542-119414 GCF_002742605.1 Olea europaea var. sylvestris | reverse complement strand
GTCAATTATTCAAGCTTAATGAAAACATGGCAGCCTGCTCAAATGATGGGATATGTTCCAATGCCAAGCTGAAATGCGCAAAATAAGTCAAAAAGTAGCTTATTTTCAGATTTTCTTCGCAATTTCTATGTTGGCATTTTCCTTTGATGATTAGGGGATTCGTAAAGCTTTTTCTTAAATACGTTTTTCTACTTATTTTATTGGGATTTACATTATATGTACTTTTTGTTGATAAATTTATGGAATTGCATAAAATTTATGGAATTGCATCAACTTCACTAAATACACTAAACTTGTATATTTATGCATCATTTTCTTTTATATGTGGCTCCTACTTTTTAGCATTTCTACTATCAATGTACTTTAGCCCTTAATCCATCTACCATGTACGCAATAGATGTTCAAAAAAAAAAAAAAAAAAAAATGGCCCCAGGGCACATCTCCAAGTGGTAAAAGGGGAGGGTGGAAAAATCCAGCTTTGTTTAAGGCTGTTGCGTCAAGAGTTCGAATCCTGAAATATGGATTTGGCTCTTGGGTAAGTGCAAGTGTACAAGCAGCCTTCCACCCTATACCCTTGGAGGCATAACCTGCAATTTACCTCCCTCACGATGCTCCAGGGTAGGGGTGGTGGGGGACCCTTAAGGTTAGGGTTTAACCTTTTTTTTTTTTTTAATAGATGTTCAAAATTTGTACCGTTCGATAAAGATGCTAATTATTTGTAGGAAAATATTTGACAATGACGTGACACCTAACTTGTTGAATATTTGTGACGGATTCACATTGTGTTTATTAGAGAAATAGAAATCATTAACAAATTATTGTTCAATGAGAAGAAATATATAATAGATAAAATGTTTGCAAAACTTTGAATTACAATTTAATTTTAGTAATCAATTTTAAAGCCTCATAACCAAAATTAATTAAAGATGTGCTAAGATAAAACAAGCTATTAAATAATAATAATAATAATAATAATAATAATAATAATAATAATAATAATAATAATAATATATTCTGAAGCAATCATGCGCACCTATGAAAAACGGTTTTTACTTTTAGGGCTTGTTTGAACTATATTATTTTCGAAAAAATACATTCTTCAACAGTGATTTGACATCACTTAAATCACACATTTTTCAATAAAATAATATTATATGTAAATCTAAAACTTTTCCTTATTTTTGAACCACACATTTCCCATTGATTTGAAATGAATAATGCTTTTTTTTTTTTTTTAAATGTGGCTCAAATATGGGCTTAATTAATTTTAATGGCTTTGTTTTATTTCTATATATGATGCACTTCAATTGTTAATGTAATTAGGTTAATTATACCTTTTTAGGTATTCTATGAATTTTACCATTTAAACTAGAGTCTTATCTTTTTCCACGGTTTGTTGAATAAAATAAGAAAGGTCCCAGAAATTGAATGGGGATGAAATTGCCACAAAACGAAAAGGTTGGGATTCCAGAGTTAAATTTAACCTTTCTTATTATAATCATGTTCATCGATCAAGCTCTCCATGATTATTAATCTCTCTGAGAAATGTTATTTAAGACTTCATATTGTACATTATACCTAAGAGCCATCTTGAGTTTTCTATAAATTAATACTTGTAATTTTTTTCCAAAACTAAGTTGCACATGAAGAAGGTTTATATATATTAGACAAAATCCCACACGCTTCTTAATGAATAGAACTAACGTCAGTACATTTGGTAGTACACTTGATGGATTGTTAGGACTCGTAAATTTTTGGATAGTCTCATCATTTTCAAAAGTATGGACCACGTAGAGCTTATAAACAATTTGAAGAAGTGCAATCTCATTCTATACCTCTATTCAATCTTCCACGAAAGCAAAAACAATTAAAAAAACAAATTTAATTTCTCAATAAATTTAAAATCAATAGTATTAATATTTTCAACTGAATTTCTTTGTAATAACTATTGATCTCAACAACTAGAAAAGAAAATAAATTGCCACCCAAAGGAAGGTCTAATAATGAACTTGTTCCTGATTCAAGGTTCATGCCTCAATAGAATTAACATCATGTTACCTATATTAATAAAATCGAATCCCAAAGAATATGAAATAATATCCAAATGAATTTAAATTGTTCAAAGTATATCTAGTATCAATTAGATCCCCATGTGAAACATCCCATGTAGACCAGCCAACACCCCGACAAGGAGTCTTGGATTCACCCTCCATCTGCATTCTGCAACGACAATTTTGGACGTCGCTTCTACTCCAACCAACCAAATGCATTGCATTCTCCTCTGCCATCTTTTTTCTATTTCGTCAGTCTCTTAACTACCAAAAAATTTTATTTATTTATTTTATTTATATATATTTTTTTAATGAAATGAGTTACGTTAACATTCCACTGCATACTTTCATACTATACTGAATCAGACCATTTAAAAGTTTAAAGAACTAAATAAATAATAATTTATTCTTCAAATATATCCACGAACATGCATCAACATTTTTTTTCCCCAAAAATTTATAGCACATCATATTTAGAGGTGTAAAACATTATGAAATCTCAAGTATTCAACATGTTTAAACTCAACGCTCGACTGCCTTTTCTTCGAAAAATTATCAATATAAATATGTATTCACTACCAGCACTAAAAATAGAGCTAATTAGAGCATATCTGGAAAAAGTCTCGTGAAGCTATATTTAAGAAACACTTTGTCCTCAAATAGCCTTTTTTTTTTTTTTAATACTTCGAGAACTTTTGTACATTTTTTGGTCTTTTTATACAAAATTCGAGATATGGTGAACTATACCAACTGATCCAAAAATCAAACGTACTTTTCACTGTAGGCAAATATAAGTAAGATAATCACAACAACAGATCAAAAACAGCAACAAGAAATGACTAGTGAACTGAACAATCCAATAATTTAAGTGAATGAAGCGGCAATTGCCGACGAAGGATATATGCTAGTCGGTGATCCAATGACTCTGCAAATCATTTATAGCAAATTTAGCATCGTATGTCTTCCATTTAGGTAGCATAATTTTCAGTTAAAGACTAATGTCATCCATTTATTTCAAAATAGATATCAACAAAAGTTCTATTTTTCTTCGATTTATAGGTCTTTGATTTTCTATTTTTCTCTTTTCCCCCTTCATTTTTTCTCCACGGAGGTTGATTTGACTATTTGAGAGACTCAATAGTTGAATTTAAAAATGTATCTCAATAATTACTTAACTATGCCAAGTACTACTATTTAATAATTGAACTTAAAAATGTATTTCAATGGTCACTGAACCATGTTAAGTGTTATTACTTAACAACCGAACTTAAAAATGTATCTCAATGGTTATTGAACTATGCACCATGTTACCCGTCCATCACTCAAGTGGTGCATAGTTCAGTGATAATTTATTTTCAAATTCAGTTATGAAGTAGTAATAATTAGCAAAGTTTAGTGGTAATTGAGATATATTTTTAAATTTAGTTATTAAGTAGTATCACTTGACAAAGTTCGGTAACTATTCAAATAATTAACCCTATTAAAACTTATATTGATTCTTCAACTCTTAGGAACGTCTAATTTGGATCTTCAACTATTATTTTCTTGGAAATTGATCTTTCAACTTTTAGAAACTTCAAATTTGGTCCTTCCACTTATAAAAACGTATATATTGTCCTTAAACTCCTAGAAACGTCTAATTTGGTCCTTCAACTATAAGTATCTTCGAATTTGATGCTTCAACTATTACAAGTTCTCATATGGTCCTTCAACTTATAGAACTTATACGTTGATCCTCAACTCTTACGAATTCTTGTTTGGACCTGTGAATATTATTTTCTTCTAAATTGGTCCTTCAACTTCTACAGACATCTAATTTGTTCCTTCAACTTATAAAACTGTATATATTTATCCTTCAACTATTAGGAACATCCAATTTGGTCCTTCATCTATTAGGTTTTTCTAAATTGATCCTTTAACTACTAGATATGTAATTTGGTCATTCAACTTATAGAAACTAAAATGTTGATCCTTCAACTCTTAGAAACGTCTAATTGGTCCAACAACTATTAGAAACATCTAAATTAATCCTTAAAGTTAAAGGAAAGGCTTTGCATTTCTTACAATTACCAGCTTTGCAAACTTCCTTCTTTTACTTTCAAAATAATAAATCGGTCTTTTTCATCTTTATGTAATCCAACTAGTCCACCTATTTTTATTTCTAGTTTGCAAATTTCTTGACCAAATCCTATCCACTTCATCAATTCTAGGTACCTTTCCATTTTGAATTGTTGCATACTTAACATTGCTTGTGCATCTTGCATCTCTAAGATAAACTCACAATTTTGAACGTCAATTAAGGTCTGACTTATCGCAAGGAATGGTTGATCCAAATTATAGGCATATTTGTAGGTTAATTTATTGTCTTAAACCATCGGATCTTTCATGTTAAATTATCAAGAAATGCATAAATTATAGTGAAAGTGTACTTGAATGAGACATGGTTATTTACAATAATTGAATTTTACGGTATAGTCTTCCAAATCTACACGCAGCTCGTAATTCTCTTTGGCGATGGGAGACAGAATAGAATGAGCAAAAGATACGTGTGATTTGGGGACCATAACCGTATTTAAATAGAGATGCCCTTTAACCTAATTCGACCCATCATAGAATTAGGACTTGGGCCCGGTCTTTACACATATAAAATTCACACTTTAATTGAATACATTAAAGCCCAAAATCGAAGCTTTAATAGATCACTTTAATTGGGCTCAACCGAAATCGATACCCTTTAATTTAACACACAATTATTCACACATATAAGCTCATTGATGGATTAAAAAATCCTTACAATCTCCCACTTGGGCTATATGTGTCACCTTATAATTGTTCATTAAACATAACCTTATGAGTACTTAGAATTTTGCTATCATTATGAATGTATCCCCAAATAATCTGGTCCATCAATCATATCAACATAGGGTCAAAGCGGCTTTCACTACTTTCATGTAGCTAAACCCATCAATGATCACGTATATCAATACAACCGAATGACATGGATCAAGCATGGATGTGTAGTATGAAAATTACATGTGATGTGATCTGTAACATGCTTATTTCCAACTGGTCCACCTTAATACCTTAGTGAGATCATTTTAAACAAGTTCAGAAATGATAAACCAAATAAACCTTGTAACCGAAAATAACTTTAACATTAAACCGTATCCAAAATAACAGTATATGTGTCTAGCAAAAAAACACAAACTCCCATTGAAACTAGATATCTTCAAGAGACATTACACCCATATAAGCAATGTACTCATGAAAGACCTTGGATATCAATCCCTTAGTAAGCGGATCCGTAACTATGGAGTTTGTCCCAATGTGTTCTATTGACACCTGTCCACTTTGAATCTTGATCTCTATATGTTTCAACTTCGTCAAGCTCCTGTTATTATTGGAATATAGCACTGCTGATTTATTATCACAAAATATCTTGAGTGGTCTTTCTATATTGTCCACAATGTGCAGCCCAATGACAAAATTACGCAGCCATATTCCATGATTTGATACCTCATAACACGCTATAAACTCCACTGCCATGGTGGAAGTAGCTATGAGTATCTGCTTAGTACTTTTCTAGGAAATAGTACCTCAACCAAGGGGGTAAATGTAGCCCGAAGTGGATCTCCTACTATCTTGGTATCCCGCGAAATCAAAATCAGAATAACCGACGATCTCCAACTGATCCGATTTCATGTATGTGAGCATGTAGTCTTATGACCTGTTTGGCTGCTTTCCAATGATCCATTCCCGATTTACTTAAATATCTCCATAGCATCCCAACAATGTACGCTATATCCAGACGCGTACAAATTTGAGCATACATTAGACTCCCTATAGTTGAGGAATAAGGAATCTTCTGCATTTCTTTAATTTTCAAGTCATTTTTAGGGTACTGACTTAAACTGAACTTGTCTCCTTTAGCCACAGGGGTGTCACCTAGTTTACAATCTTGCATGCCATATCTTTTAAGTACCTTTTCGATATAGCTCTTTTGTGATAATCCAAAAATACCCTGAGAATGATCTCAGTGTATCTGAATTCCTAATACAAAAGAGGCGTCACCAAGATCTTTCATCTCAAACTTTGCTAGAAATCTCTTGATTTCGTACAATCATTGTTGTCAAGCAATATGTTATCGACATATAAAACTAGAAAAATATACTTGCTCCCACTGAACTTGTGGTATATACAATCATCGACCAAATTCATCTCAAAACCAAATGAGGTGATCACTTGATGAAACTTGTAATACCATTGACGAGATGCCAGTTTGAGTCCATAGATGAATTTCTTTAATTTACAAACCATTTGCTTTTCATCGTCCGATACAAAGTTTTCTGGTTGTACCATATATATTGTTCAATCAATGCCACCATTGAAAAACGCTGTCTTAACATCCATCTGATGTAACTCAAGATCAAAATGCGCTACCAATGCCATTATTGTCCTGAAAGAGTCTTTCGAAGAAATTGAAGAGAAAGTCCCTTTATAATTGATGCATTCTTTCTGTGTAAAGCCCTTTGCGACAAGACGAGCTTTATACTTCTCTACATCACCTTTCGAATCCCTCTTGGTCTTAAATATCCATTTGCAACCAATGAGTTTCGCACTTTCAAACAATGGAATGAGGTCCTATATGTTATTGTCCTTTATGAACTTTATCTCTTCATTCATGGCATTGAGCCACTTTCGAGATTTAGAACTTTTCATAGCTTGACGAAAGTTGATCGGATTATCTTCCACCATTCCAATGTCAACTTCATGTTCTTGGAGAAAGACGGTGAAATCATCCGAAACCGCACTTCTCCTCTTTCTAGTGGATCTTCTTAATGACATTGGTTCTTGAGGCTGTAGAATTTGTTCTTTTGGAACAATTTGTTGATCTTGAGAGGGAGGTATGACATTGTCTTGATCCGGAGTTGCTTCTTAAACAATGTCAGGGATAGAAACTTGATCATTGTCAATGGCAATTGGAGGAATTTCAACATATTCCTCTTTAAAGACAAAGTCTATAACCTTTTCTTCCCCCGTAAACTCAACATCCTCAAAGAACCGAGCATTTTCTGTCTCGAAAATTGCCTTAGTTGTGGGACCATAAAGCTTGTAACCCTAGAACTTTCAGAATATCCAATAAAATATTAACTGATGGTCTTTGCGTCCAGTTTGATTTCATTTGGCTTATAGGGCATTGTCTCAGCTGGACCCCCCAAATGTGCATGTACTTCAAACTAGGCTTCTTGCCCGTCCAAAACTCATATGGGGTTTTATCAGTGGCCTTAGTTGGGACTCTATTGAATATATATGCTATGGTCTTTAATGTTTCATCCCAGAGACATTTTGGAAATGTAGAATGACTAATCATACTCCTTACCATATTCTTAAACGTTTTGTTTTGTCTCTCAGCAACACCATTCATAGTGTGCGAACCCGGCATGGTGCACTGTGGGACGATACCGCATTCCTCTAGGAATTTAGCAAATGGTCCTAGACGTTGTTCACCTGAACTGTCATATCTGCCATAGTATTCACTCCACGGTCAGATCTGACGCTTTTAATCCTTTTGCCGAGTTGGTTTTCAACTTCGGCTTTATAGTTTTTGAACACATCCAGTGACTGTAATTTTTCATGAATGAGATATATGTAATCATATCTTGAAAAGACGTCTATGAACGTTATAAAATATTGTTGACCATTCCAAAAATCCGTAGGGAATGGTCCACAAATATCCGTATGTATAAGTTCTAAGACGTCTAAAATCCTATTGACTTGAAATCTCCTTTTATTGGTTTGTTTTTCCTTTATACAATTGACACACAGATCATAATCTGTGAAGTCAGGAGGGTCGCGAATCCCGTCAGACACAAGTTTCTCAATTCTCCTTTTGGAGATGTGACCTAATCTCTTGTGCCACAACGAGGCAAAATTCTTGCCGGTTAATTTTCGCTTTATACCTCGAGTACTTACATACAATGATTCATTAAAAGAAGCAATTGTATCAATTGAATAAAGATTATCGTAACCTAATAAAGAACTGAAACTAACCAATTTTGAATCATGAAACAAAGTGAATTTTCCATTCCTAAATGAACAAGAATAATCGGATTTGCTCAAAATAGAAATAGAAATCAAATTCCGTCTAAAAGACGGTACAATAAATGTTTCATCAGATCCAAATAAAATCCAGTCTTTAACAATAATCTAAATTTTCCTATTGCCTCTACTTTCACCGTCTTGCCATCACCAACATAGATGTTTTCACCATCACTTGATTTTGGCAATTTAGGCAACCTTGCATAAACACACTGATGTGAGTTGTTGCATCAAAATCTATCCACCATGTGTGTCTAGATATCAAAGTTAAATTAACCTCAGAACAAACCAAATAAAGAAGAATACCTTTCTTCACATGTCATGCGTGATAATTGGTACAATTCTTTTTCTTATGACTTGCAGCTCCACAAAAGAAACAATCACCATCAGTTTGTTCCTTATGTTGTTTTTTTTGTGAAGCTGTACCCAAAGCTTCCTTATCAGTTGGTTTTTCCTTTTCCTTTATAGCTCATTGAAGTAAGGTTTGCCAAAAGTGTATTAGTTTCAGTATTTTCATTCTTGGCAAATCTCTTTTCAATATCCTTAAGGAAAATCTTAGCCGTGTTTACTTCATTAGACATAGTGCCCCCGAAATAGTTTTAGAATAGCACGTTTCATGACCATTACGATTATGCGGTTCGATCTTTCTCACTTTTCCATTTCCCTTTTGTCATTAGAGGTACTCTTATCAGTAAGTTTAGTAGGTTAATTGACCCATAAAGTAAGGTCTAGGTCCATGACTCCGAGAACGATCAATGCATTCTCTTGCCATACCTTGAAGTTCATTCCATTAAGGATTGGAATGGAGTTGATGCTAGTAGAGATATTAGCAGCATAACTTGAAACTGAATTAAAGAACAATTATTATGAATGGCTCACATGAATATCTTTAATATGCAAATAATAATAATATTCTCAAATAATGGCTGGGCCCATCACAAGATACCTAACACAACATCAATATCTAGTCTTTGGATAGAAATATTGACTTGTAAGTGGTATTCTTGGTGTAGTGAAACACTAATAATAAATACATGTCAATCAATAAACCTTTACACGTTAAACAAAACAATCGTCACATGTTTACCACCACAGGTGCATGTGAAATTCGGTCAAATATTAACTTTCATTTGGGTCGATCAATATTCTCATGAATAACACACACACAAACACCTTTTAATATTCTAAGTTAATCTATTTCCACAAAAGAGATTGCTTTGGCAACATATTACTTCAATTAACTAACTTTCGAACATTATATCTCTTAAAAGAGTCCTTAGTACCAAATTTTGAGAAAGAAAACCACCAATTTTGCATATTTGATTTAGTTTTAAACTTTATGGGCCTTAGGGTTAATAATTCAACACTTTAAGTGTGCAAAATTAATTAATCTAAAACTTTAGGGGCCAAAATTAATAAATTTAAAACTTTAGGGGGCCAAAAATTGATCAATTCAAAACTTTAGGGATCAAATTTTGAAAATTTGAAACTTTGGGGTTAATATGAATTAATTATAAACTTTAAGGACTTTAATTATAAAATTCAGAACTTTAATGGCCCAAATTAAATAATTTTCAAACTTTTGGGACTGAATTATTAAACCTATAACCTTGGAGGTTCAACTTGGATGGATTTTAAACCTTAGGGGCTGAAACTTAAAATTATATTTTAAAATCTGCAAACCTAACTCTAATATTAATTGCAAGCAAGGGCCTAAAACCACCAAAATTGTGACTCAGGCCCTCGTCCCCCAAAATCCATCCCTAACGTTCTCTCTAGCGGCGCCGACGGATCTGCAACCAAACCTAGTGGCACTGTGAAAATCAAGTCCAAATGTTGTTATCCAATTATAAGGAATAAAAAATGAAGCCAAAATCCATAATAAAAATTGAATTCAATTGTTTCTGAATCCAATTTCATATCAACATGTGGCTGCCGAAATTAAATTTCTAAATAAATGGAATTCATTAACCATTCAAGGTGGCAGCCGTAATTATATTGTTAAATAATTCATTCACAATTGAAATCCATAATATGAATGGATTCATGGAAATGGCCACTGCAATTATACATTATATTCAACTGTACTAATTCACCCTTATATGGCAACTTTAACTGCGGATCGAATTCAATAACTTTTCCAAAAAAAAAAAATTCTTTCCCTAAAAATTTCACAAATCTGATTTCTTGGAATCATATGAAAGGGAAATCACGTGGTTCCGTGACAAAACTTATCCCAGAAAGAAAAAACAGGTTGCTGCCATATATTTTATTTTGAAACTTTAAAATCCATAAACTAAAATCCCAAAAACTTTAATCCGAATCAAGGAAGACGAGAAAAAAAATAATATATTGAATTGTTTTCAAATTCAACAAAACTAAATCTGAAATTGTTGACTTTGAAAACCTTGAAAATATTGCAAGAACCAAATTAAAACATTTGATTCTCAATTATTCAATATGAAAAGGCTCTGATACCACTTGTAGGATAATTTATTGTCTTAAACCATCGGATCTTTCATGTTAAATCATCAAGAAATGCATAAATTATAGTGGAAGCATACTTGAATGAGATATGGTTATTTGCAATAATTGAATTTTGCGGTATAATCCTCGAAATATACACACAGTCTGTAATTCTCTCTGACAATGGGAGACAGAATAGAATAAGGAAGAGATACGTGTGATTTGGAGACCATAGCCGTATTTATATAGAGATGCCCTTTAACCTAATTCGGCCCATTATGGAATTAGGACCTGGGCCCGGTCTTTACACATATAGAATCCACACTTTAATTGAATACGTTAAAACCCAAAATCGAAGCCTTATTAAATCACTTTAATTGGGTTCAATCGAATTCGATAGCCTTTAATTTAGCACACAATTATTCACACATATAAGCCCATTGATGGATTAAAAAATCCTTACAATATTCTGATCTTCCTGAGCATGTAATACAATAAAATTTTCAGAAATATGATTTTATCTACTTAATTGAGAACATCCTCAAGCAAGCCACGATTGATAGATGTATCGGCAACTTACAAAGACATTTTAGATTTTTTTTTTTTTTTTTTTTTTTTTTTTCTCAAAACATTAGTTGGTGAAGACTATTTCAAAAATTTTAGATTTATGCTATCGGTAGGCAAGGATAAAAAAAGGAGCTAAGGTAGGTGCATCTCAGTCATTGGTTTGAATTTTTGCACGAATATTTTAACTTAGGAGGAAGATTATTGTGCAAAATAGCATTGGACTCCTCACTTAACGCTGCTACTCGCACTATTGAAACTTTCTTTTCCTGGACAATATTTCCTTCATAAAATTCATTTAGAGCTTGTTTGGCTCCCATTAAATTAAAATTCATTTTTCTATCTCTTCTTATCAATCATACATTTTTCAATAAAATAATATTATACGTAAACTTAACTACTTTTCATTCCTTTTTAACCACATATTCTTCAAAAAATTACCATTCCTTTCATTATAATTTAAAATAATGGAGTCCAAACAGGTTCTTATACTTGTATCAAAGCTAGCGCTTCAGCCAAGAAAATGTAAATATTTAGTTTCTTTAAAATATCAAGAATCTTAGCAATTTTGTTGTCCACTTATGCTTCTGCAATCGTTGTGGGAATGGGATGGGAAACACACATCTTGTAACAAGTATTGGTGCCTTTGTCTCTTGATTTTCATTACTCTTCTCTTGATCTTCATCTATTGTAGATTTAGATTGTTCGCCTTGACCTTTATCTACCGTATTCGCTTACTTTTCTTGTGCACTCGATTTCTTGACATGGATTTCTGACAACTTAACTCCACTCTTGGTAGTTATAACCTACACCATCTTTTCATCAGTGTATTTTTTAAGCTTTAAAGGGAATGGAATTCCGTACATATGCTTTTAACTAGAGTAGTTGCCTTCGTAAATGGACTGCTGAAATTCTCAAACTTGTAAATATTAATGGCGTACACCTATTCCCGTGCATTAGTTTCAGTATTGCGCAAATAAATCTGAACGTAGTGGCAATAATATCTGATATTAGTTGAGATTTTTTTTGGTTTTTCAGTTGCTTGTAAGCCTATATATAGGCCCCTTCAGTTCTGGAATAAAACGTGCAGTAGATTACTTGCCTATTCTGCATTTCTAAGTGTTATTTTTTCTCTGCAACTTCTTTCTCTCAACACTCTGATACTCTAAATTCCTAACATTTGTGGTATCAGAGCCATAGTTCAGATTCAACTAAGATTAGTGAGGTAAAACACTTGAGAGAAATAGAGAAACACCAATGGAAACTCACTGAGCATCTCACAACCTGCCATGCCTATTTTTAAAGGAGAAAGTTATGAATTCTGGAGTATTAAAATGAAGACACTATTTAAGTCTCAAAACCTATGGGACTTGGTAGAAAATGGGTTTACAGACCCAGATGAAGAAAATCGATCGAGGGAAAACAAAAAGGACTCAAAGGCATTGTTCTTCATCCAACAAGCAATTCATGATACTGTTTTCTCAAGAATTGCAGCAGCTAACACTTCAAAGGAAGCATGGACAGTTTTGTAAACTGAGTTTTAAGGGTCATCAAAAGTAATAGCCGTGAAACTCCAAACTCTTCAGTGTGAGTTTGAAACTTTGCTCATGAAAGGCAATGAATCAGTGCAGGATTTTTTGTCTAGAGTGGTGGCAATTATAAGTAAAATGAGGTCATATGGAGACAAAATAA
>NW_019267524.1:67686-102264 GCF_002742605.1 Olea europaea var. sylvestris | reverse complement strand
AATTAATGCAATTTCATTTCGTTTCATTTTCCTCTTTTGAGCACCAAACTCATATTTAGGAGGCATAGTGTACGAGTGTATATCTAATATCCAATGATTAATCTAAAAAATAATTACAAAATATCTCAATCATCTCACAATTATAGTTTCCAATATAGTTACTACGTGCGCCTGTGCAATTGTTCATCGTACAATAAGCAATCATATAAGCCGATCAGGCTGCAATTATATAAGCCGACAAGGTTTCAAATATTTTCAATATCTTTAATAATAAGTTAGGGCAAGCCATTACTTACTTGAGAAGTGAAATTTTGATGAAGATTGTGGAATTACACCATTGAGAATAATCCCATTTTCTGAACTAGGAGTAAGCCTATCGCAATTTTAAAAATTTTAATAATAGCCCCAAGTGCATTCATAATGGCTCCTACAAATTGAGACAGAGACATCTCTTAGAGTCAACTAGAATTAAGGGGATAAAATTAAGAAAGAAGAAAGATGGTAAATTAAGGAGTTGTAAAAAATTTTAGATAATGCATTGCCTTTGAAGTTTCGTGATGTTATTAAAAGATGTTGTTTGAAGTTTTAGCTTCTTTTCATGTCTTCCTGTCAAAACAATCTTTTTTTTTTTTTTTGTGTGTAAAGAATTCTTAGGTGTGCTTTGGAGGTACTTATTTACGAAAAAAAAAAGAAAGAAAAAAAAAGGAGTAAGACTAAAAATTCTAGCATTATTTTGGTTGGAACGTAATTCTCGATCGTAGAATGTTGAAATTTTTAAGAATGCCGACCCCTATTTTCTTTGTATCTGAGGATTTTTTATTTTTTGTAAGAGTTGAAGTGTGAATATTAGATTTTCAACCCCTTTTGATTGTGTAAATGGTCATACTTATAGACGATTTTTAGTGGACTTTTGATTATTTTTGTGAGTTGAAATTTCCTCATCATTTTGTTGTAAGCTATAACTAGGTCAAATTCTCAAGGTGTAATTAAGGTTTGTGTTTTGTAACACTTGTCAAGCAGTTCATTGTGTGCAAGCATGGGTTTATTGCACTAAAATCTAGGTTAATTCTGCTAGAGCTCACACTTAATGGTTGTTGAGTATTTTTGAGGCCAAGCCAAGGCCTTTAATTCTGTTGATGACCGAGGCTTCCAACTATGGGGTTCTGCATGGTTTCGTTGAATAGAAGAGCTTCGGTGGTTGAGATACATTTTTTATCTGAAATTTTCATACTATGACACAAGGGTGCATGGTGGGGTCCTTCTATTGCTAACGTAGATTTGATGTAGACAATAATTATTTTAACGTGTAATAGCTTCCTTCCTAGATTATATAATTGCGAGTATGAATTGTACCGTGGACATGGATTAAACTATACAAATTCGTCATTTCATCTTGAGTTTCCAATAACATGCAATACTTAGTATAATGATTAGCCCCACAATTTTCGCAGACTAATCTAATCTGGTCCACATTTACACCTTAATACTTTGGCTATCACCAAGAGTTCTACTTTTTTTGTTATTGCCACAATATATGCATTAGTGACTAATGAATTATCTGACTCGTGTATACATGTTAGTCTTTTTGGGTCTACACAGCGTCATGAGAACATTGAGTGCTTGTTTGGTATAAATTAAAATTTAGATTTTAATCTAAGTTGATGTCAACAACTAATTTTAACCACACATTTTGTGGGATTCACAACTTTTCAACCATACATTTCAACCATTTTTATCAAAATCTACTAAAAATCTTATTATAATCCCCACTAAACAGGGGGTTAAATTTGTTTTTACAATCAACTCATATAGTTCTGCAGCTTCATGCATTGATTTAGTCATGATGACCCATCGTTGAGAAGTCCACTTGAGATTTCGCAATGAGGTTCGGACACTTTCTGAATAACTGCTTATATATGTTTCATACCTGAAAATAGCTTTCTTCATCAAGTTGCTAAAAAGCAGACATTATCAGATTTATCTTACGCACGTTAGCAAGTTAAAAGTACTTATTATAGAACTTCCTTGTTAAATCATCCCAGAGAGTGATATGGCAAGTGGCTCATAATCCAACCATTCAAATGCGTCATCCCTTAATGTGTATGGAAATAATCAAAGTTTGATTGCATCATCTCATATCCCTTGAAATTGAAATTTTGACACCCGTAGAAATCTTAAAATATGGATATTTTATTTTTCATTTGTGTTCCCATAAAACTAAAGATTCTTTGTAAATAGATTGATCAGATCTTCTCTGAGTTGAAAATCGTTTCTCTCGATGTCGGGATATACAATGCTTGAGTGCTCCGGAGCTGCTGCTGGAGTAAAAAAGAAAAGTAAATGAAGGTGTTCTTTTTAGATTTTAGCCGACTCTGATGATGCTGTTCAATATGATGGTTAAAGAGTTATTATTCACGATTTAACTGCATTATAGTCTTTAATCTCACTTAAAAGTTCAATTTCTAAAATTGTATTCTGTCAAATTCACTAATTAAAATTAATTTATTCTCTTGGTTTCAAATCAATCTTATCTAGGTAAATAAACTTACTATCTTTATATGAATCTGAATAATTCTCAACTAAATGCATTAAATCACGTGAAATTCAATTAAATACCACAAACATTAGAATTTATTTCTCTATCTTTTGCCTAATTGTCGAATTTTACTACACAATCTAAATTTGGATTTTGCTACTTGTATATAAAAAAGGTACATAAACTGCTATCGAAAATGATGTGGAGGGAAAGTTTGAATGAAAAAGTTGATCGTGTTTTAAATTAACGAATGGTCATGTGAATATTATGTAACTCTTTATGTAAACTTTGATGTAAATGTAAGAAGGTCCTCTAAATTATATACCTCTCAATTTATTACAATCTTCAAATCAAGAATTAGTTATAAAGTAATTCAAGCATTGAGAAAATAGATAAAATCAATAAAAAAACAAATTATCGATGATAATCTTGAGAACTAAAATTAAAGGTTCAAATTTAGGTTACATCGTTCGTCCTATCTATTGATTTAGTGACATATCAGAAAGAAGAAAAAGAAAAAAACATGTAAATTGATTTTAGAATACATTAATGAGTTAAAAGGAAAAACGAGAGAAAGACAAACTTCTTGTACTTAGAATCTGTCTTATTCATACCAAGTTCTTGAAACCCTAGATTTCGTACTTGCTATCTTCTCGTATGTCCTCATTTGATCCTCTATTATATCGCCATCTTTTTGACCTAAATTAGGCCTTTATATAGTGATCGTACCACCTTGAAAGTTGGTTCCTCAAAAAGGACTAAAATACCTCGAACTTAAAAAAACAATTGGAAAAACTTATGAACAGGCCGCGACAATTTTGTTTCGACCACGAATTGATGGTAGCAAATAGGTTCTCGATGTGATAGCACTACCTACGGTCACCCGTACAACTTTAATATTTTTACACTTTGGTCCCTACTTCAAGTTTTTCATACGGTTTTGGTCCATATCTTCAATATCAATCCTATAACTTCCAAAAGCAATCATGTTGGTCTCCAAACCTTCATAATCATCAAAAACTGGTTCTCCTCGTGCTCTGAAAGTGTGTAAAGCAGTCCGGAAATATATAATAAGTTGAATTTGACATCCAAAACTTGTGACTTTCCTCTAGGTTCTCTCTTAATACTCCGTACAATTCGATTAGTCTTCAATTCTATGAACCAACTTCAATTAGGTTCAATATCTTCATTTTTTCTCCAAGTACCTTCAGGTCCCCATTTTACTTACAATGATAACATTTAAAAGAAACAAAGAAAAAGTTCACTAAATTTGCAAATATTAGCCAAGTTTATGAAGATGGATAGGTGTGTAAAATTCACTTATCATGAAGGAGAGGTATACATTATTCAAAACATAATATAAGAAAGGTTCGCGTAATTTTCTTAAAAAGGCAATGAGGTTTGTAAGAAATTTTGGAGGTCTATAAAATTCCCTTTGTTTTTGACGTGGGAGGTTTTGTAATTCTTTAAAAGACACGGAACATCTCTCTAATTTGATTATGTATATGTGTGTGAGAGAATAAGTACGTGCTACTTTTCTTTTGTATTTTATTATTTAGTAAAATCCTTCTTATTTCCATCTATGATATCAAATGTCTACTCAATAAATTCTTTGAGTTTATTCACTATTGAAAATTTTGCATCAAATTCACATAATTTATCTTAATAACTAGAATAAATTGTAGACCTCGTCCTAAAGAAATAAAGCAACAATCAAAGAAACGAAAATGCAGAAAAATCAAAGCAAGTGAAGAAAGAAAATTTGAAGTGGTCTCCGAAATGTTCCACTACTTTTTTTGACCTAACTGTATTTTCAATTATGATACGCGTAATACTTGAAAGTTCCACTACTCGTTTTAACCTAATTAATAATATTTGGAATGATCGTAAGGGTAATACTTTTCGAATCTGGAGAAAATAATCTACCATGAAATACTGAAAACGTTTTTAACAAGAACAAGTCGCACCAGAGGAGTTTTACCCCAATCTACAGCGTATATCCCGACTTCAATGAATTATACCCTGTCTACGTATATATCCCAGGACAGCTTATTTCTTCGAACTATTATCTGCTCTTTTTCTGCATTATAAAGCTATCTCTTCCAAATATAGCAAGTCTTTCTTTAGTGATTATATGCCGCTAAAGCTCGACGAAGCTGGCTTGTTGAGGTATTTCGCACCTTATTTTCCGATGATATCGGGAAGAACAAATTTATTGACTGCCCAATGTGTGCATTAGTAACTAATGAATTATCTAACTCATGTATACATTACTCCTTTTGGGTCTACATAGTGTCACGAGAACAATAAATATTGTCTTTACAATCAACGCAAATAGTTATATAGCTTCATGCATTGATTTAGTAATGATGACCTATTTGGTGTGGAGTCCACTTGAGATTTCTCAAGAGGTTAAATTACAGAATAGAAGTATTGCACTGATTAACCTTTGTTGTCTCGTGGTTTGGTCACTTTCTGAATAATTCTTTATATTAGTCGCATACTTCATGATAGCTTTTTTCCATCATGTTGCTACAAAGTGGACATTTTTAGCTTCATCTTGCACGCTTTAGCTGGTGTAAAGTACTTATCTTTTACCTAATTGTCGAATTTTACTACAAGATCTAAATTATAACTTCTCTCATTTGTTCCACTCTACAAATCATGAATTATTGATAAAGTAATTCAAGCATGAAGAAAAAATATAAAATCAATGAACAAACAAATTAACTACGATGATATTGAGAACTAAAACTAAAGGTTCAAATTTAAGTTGCATTGTCCGTCCTATCTAATGATTTAGTTGCACATCACTAAGAAAGAAAACAAACAAAAGGATTTTGGAATACATCACCAAGTTAAAAGGGAAAACAAGAAAAATATAAAACTCTTGCACTAAGAATCGGTGTGACTCATATCAAGTTCTTGAAATTCTAGCTTTCCGACTCTCTGTCTTCTGTATGTTCCTCATTTGATCCATTGTTTATCCCCCTCCTTTTTGACCTAAACTATGTCTTTATATAATGATCGAACCGGTTTGAAAGCCGTATACTCGAAAAGGACCAAAATACCCAAGCTTAAGAAACAACAATTGGAAAAACTTATGGTCATGTTGCGACAATTTTTTTCGACCACGAACTTACTGCTGAGGTTCTCCATTTGATAGTGGGAACCTACGGTCACTTGATGAGTGTATTTCACTCATATTTTAGATACAATCTAAACTTGATATTTAGTTAATTCCTATGAGTTATAGAGTGTTTTAATGTGTGTTTTGATGCTGTGATATAATTTAATGAAATTGAAGCAAATAAGCAAAAGTTGGCAAAATTGGAAAAGTGGCTAAATTATAAGAGATCTAAAGTTCGAAAACTGAAGTGCAAATACTCTAAAATTGTGTCAAACCTCACAATGAAGATTCAAGAGTGTTGGAGTCAATTGGATAAAGAATAAAAGTCAAAGGGATGAAACATAGCCAAAATATGATCACACATCAATTATCAACCCAAAAAGTTATGCTCTGGATTTTTAGTCTCATATTGAAACCCATTTTCGATATAGCAAACATTCGATTGAAAAATAATATTTGACGAGAATTTGTAGACCTTTAAATTAGCTTTCTAACGTATCTTGAATCACCTTAATCAAATATCGGGACAAAAAATTATGATAAAAATATTGAAGGATGCGTAGCGAGTTTTTTTAACTTGAAGTGAGCGCTACAATGCCCATGCTGCTGAAAATAACAAAATTCGCGATGCTGCTACAGTGGCATAGAGGTGCCGTCTTGCAAAAAAATGTTGTAATTTTTTTTACTCTTTTCTTGGCTCAATTCAACTCCAATTCGTCCAAAACTTCAAGATGGTATAAATACAATCCTAGAGACAATTTAAAAAAAAAAAATAAATTTGGGTGGGGGGGTGGAATTTAATCCTACAATTCATACAATTCAAAGGAAAATTCAAAAAAGAACAATTCAACGGAGCAAGAGGGACTAACATAAAGAAATCAAGCGAGAGGCATGAAGAATATCAAAGGGAGAAATCAATTTAAAGTTTCAAAAGAATTTTTCCTTCTCTCTATGTTATTCATTAATATGTTTAGGTTTAATTCTTCTATCAGGAGCTAAACATCTAATTTATGGTTTGATTGTAACCAAAACTTGAGATTATGATGTGATTTTATCATAGTTATTTCTATTTGATTTTCTATATAAGTTTAATTGTCTCATGAAATTAACGCTTTCAATTAATTGACCACTATTTAAATGAATAGATGCTAGTCAATTTCAACACTCGAGAGAGGTAAATTTAGGAAGGATTATATAATTGACATAATGTAGATTTTATGGGTTTCGAGAGAAAGTATAGGATCTGTAAAGTTTACTCCATAAAATAATCATGAACTTGATAAATTCTTAATTTTAATTCGAAATAGAGATATTGAAATTGAAATTTATAATTAATTTCTAGCCGGCGCTCGAGAGATGTGAGAGAAATACATTATGGTTATTGCTTTTAAACATGGAAAAATTAACTAGAATAATCAAATATAATTGAATCATAATTGATAATTAGTTGAACTTATTCCATATGCCTTTCTTATATTGATTTATTAGTATAAATTGTACTCCTTGAATTTGTCACCATATTCACCTTTAGATTAGATAATACTATTGATCACAACCATTCATTTGTCTAGATAAAATAAAGACCATATAATTATAGTACTTAGTAAAAATTAAATTACAATCCCTTTGGGTTCAACACTCTTAACTCCATTGCTATATTACAAAATTTGACACCGTACACTTGCAGTATAAATTACGGTATAGAAAGCGCGTGACATTATACCTAAAACTTTTATAAATTTATGATTGTTTTCGACCACGAACTTACCGCAAAGGTTCTCCAGAAACATCCATGTTGTTCACCCCCCTAGGGTTGACAACGGTTCAGTTATGGGTCGGTTCGGTCAAAACCATAACCGCACCACCAATTTTTTGACCATACCATAACCGCACCATAACCACATAAATCGGTTCGGTTAATAACCACGAAAATAAATTATTTTTTATAGGTTCATTCGTCAAATTTATATAAAACAATTTATGAAAAATGTCAATGAAAACAAAAATACAATATTCCAAATGAAAATGCAAACATTATCAAAACAATATTTCAAATGAAAATGCAAACATTATCCCAATTTTCAATTGTAAAATACAAATTTAACAAACAATATTATAAATATAACAATACTAAAATTTTCCTTCATTCTTATTTGTTGTGCATCGAAGTTACTTGATTCATTCTTTCCACAAGTCTTACTAGCATAGATCAACACTAAAAGTTGATTTCTATATTGTGAATAAGAAATGTAAGTAGAAAATACAATGATACTACCTATTCCAGAATTGTCTTAACTAAGATTTAAATAAAAAAATGTACCTCTTCGTGAGCTTCCTTCTCGCTAAATATTGCATAAGCTCTAGAGTATGATGAAGAAGTAAAAGTTTTTACACAAAATAGAAAATAATTAACAATAAAAGGAGCCGTGCATGAGTTTGTGGTTTGTGAAGAGTATGGTTTACATTTATATACTGTCATACTAATACTATTATGGGCTAATGGTAAGTGGGCTGGCCGACTGAGTCAGGTAGATGTGATGGGGGGATTTTGTTTTGGTCTAGATAGAAAAGTAGTGTAAAGCCCAATAATCAATTCAATTGTGTTTTTTTTTCTCTTTTTTTTTTTTTTTGCTTTTTTTTTACAATCATCCAAAATTGGTTGTCCCCATGTTTTGAAAGTGTGTAAAGGAGTCCACCAAACATTCAGTAAGTTGAATTTCACTCTCAAAACTCCAATTTCTCCCTTAATACTTCATATCAATCCTAGTACACTTCGATTAGTCTTCAATTCTACGAACTAACTTCAATTAGACTCAAAATCTTCATTTTTGCTTCAAGTGCCTCAAATTCTCAATTTTACCTACATTGATAATATTTACAATAAATTTAGAAAAAAAAATTGCAAATTTGCAAATATAAATCAATCTTATAGTACAGATAAGTGTGTAAAATACATTTATCATAAACCTTGGGAGAGATAAATTATTCAAAACCTTAGAGCCCACCAAATTGCACCAAGTTTTGGTGCAAACTTCCTCCAACCATTGCACCAAATTTTGGTGCAAAAAATGGTGTAATGAATAGTGTTGCACCAAATATGGTGCAACACTATTCATGTTGCACCATTTTGCACCAAATGGTGCAATGCCTTTTTTGCCCGTATTTTTCTTTTTTCAAAGATAATGGTTAAGGGCATTTGTGTCATTTTCGTTCTATAATGATAATGATAATGATAATGATGATAATAATAATAATTACTTAATTAATTACACTATAAATTATATTATTGAAGTTTATTATTTTTAATAATATAATCAATAATAATTAATGTAATTGTTAATTTAACGTAAAGTTAAATTCGTAAAGTTTAAGTTTATAAATATAACAATACTAAAATTTTCCTTCATTCTTATTTGTTGTGCATCGAAGTTACTTGATTCATTCTTTCCACAAGTCTTACTAGCATAGATCAACACTAAAAGTTGATTTCTATATTGTGAATAAGAAATGTAAGTAGAAAATACAATGATACTACCTATTCCAGAATTGTCTTAACTAAGATTTAAATAAAAAAATGTACCTCTTCGTGAGCTTCCTTCTCGCTAAATATTGCATAAGCTCTAGAGTATGATGAAGAAGTAAAAGTTTTTACACACAATAGAAAAAAATTAACAATAAAAGGAGCCGTGCATGAGTTTGTGGTTTGTGAAGAGTAGGGTTTACATTTATATACTGTCATACTAATACTATTATTATGTGGTAATGGTAAGTGGGTTGACCGGCTAAGTCATGTAGATGTAATGGGGGGGGGATTTTGTTTTGGGCTAGATAGAAAAGTAGTGTAAATCCCAATAATCAATTCAATTTATTATTATTATTATTATTTTTTTAGCGAGTAATCGGTTCGATTTCGGTTCAACGGAGTAAATACCATATCCGCACCGCCATGAACCGGTTCATTAAAATAAAAATCATATCCACCCCATTGCAACATCAGTTCTTTTTTTTCGTCCCATTCGATTCGGTTAACCGTGATTTTCGGTTTTGACGGCCCAAATTGCCATATCTACCCCCGCCCCCCAAACCTTCACAATCATCCAAAATTGGTTGTCCCCATGTTTTGAAAGTGTGTAAAGGAGTCCACCAAACATTCAGTAAGTTGAATTTCACTCTCAAAACTCCAATTTCTCCCTTAATACTTCATATCAATCCTAGTACACTTCGATTAGTCTTCAATTCTACGAACTAACTTCAATTAGACTCAAAATCTTCATTTTTGCTTCAAGTGCCTCAAATTCTCAATTTTACCTACATTGATAATATTTACAATAAATTTAGAAAAAAAAATTGCAAATTTGCAAATATAAATCAATCTTATAGTACAGATAAGTGTGTAAAATACATTTATCATAAACCTTGGGAGAGATAAATTATTCAAAACCTTAGAGCCCACCAAATTGCACCAAGTTTTGGTGCAAACTTCCTCCAACCATTGCACCAAATTTTGGTGCAAAAAATGGTGTAATGAATAGTGTTGCACCAAATATGGTGCAACACTATTCATGTTGCACCATTTTGCACCAAATGGTGCAATGCCTTTTTTGCCCTTATTTTTCTTTTTTCAAAGATAATGGTTAAGGGCATTTGTGTCATTTTCGTTCTATAATGATAATGATGATAATAATAATAATTACTTAATTAATTACACTATAAATTATATTATTAAAGTTTATTATTTTTAAT
This sequence comes from Olea europaea var. sylvestris, assembly GCF_002742605.1. Taxonomy (NCBI): domain Eukaryota; kingdom Viridiplantae; phylum Streptophyta; class Magnoliopsida; order Lamiales; family Oleaceae; genus Olea; species Olea europaea. The sequence goes on along the minus strand of NW_019267524.1, from coordinate 91,855 downwards.
AATATAATCAATAATAATTAATGTAATTGTTAATTTAACGTAAAGTTAAATTCGTAAAGTTTACGTTTAAAATTTAATTTAATGTAAAGTTTATATTATTAAAGTTTATTATTTTTGTAAATTTAATGTAATTGTTTATTATAAATTAATAATATAATCAATTATTTTTGTCAATTTAACATAATATATATGACATGTGATAATATAGTAATCAATATATTTGTTAATTTAATGAAGTTATGATTTAGTAATATATATAGTTATAAAATAAATAAATAATATTTTAAAATAAATTTATTGTCAAAAATTGAAAAAATAAATAAAATAATAAAGCACTGTTCATTTGGTGTAAATTTTGGTGTAATGGTTGGAGAATAATTTTGGTTTGGTGCAAGATTTAGTGCAAAATTTGGTACAAAATGGTGCAAAATTTGGTGCAGGGTTGGAGATGGTCTTAAAATAAGGAAGATTCTGAAATTCGTATCTGGACCTCGTCATAAAGAAATAAAGCAACAATCAAAGAGGAAAAATAAAAAATAAAAAATGTGAAGTGGTCTCACGGAAATTTCCACTAATCGTTTTGACCTAATAATATTCTCAATTATGGTAAGCGTAATACTTTTCTAAGCTCAAGTCAATGAACTACTTTACAATTCTGAAAACGTCTTTAACATGAGACCAAGTCCCACAAAAAAATTTACCTCAATCTACAGTAAATATCCCGCTTCAATGAATTGTACTCTCTCTCTATAAAAGAAAAGTAGTGTAAATCCCAATAATCAATTCAATTTATTATTATTATTATTATTTTTTTAGCGAGTAATCGGTTTGATTTCGGTTCAACGGAGTAAATACCATATCCGCACCGCCATGAACCGGTTCATTAAAATAAAAATCATATCCACCCCATTGCAACATCAGTTCTTTTTTTTCGTCCCATTCGATTCGGTTAACCGTGATTTTCGATTTTGACGGTTCAAATTGCCATATCTACCCCCGCCCCCCAAACCTTCACAATCATCCAAAATTGGTTGTCCCCATGTTTTGAAAGTGTGTAAAGGAGTCCACCAAACATTCAGTAAGTTGAATTTCACTCTCAAAACTCCAATTTCTCCCTTAATACTTCATATCAATCCTAGTACACTTCGATTAGTCTTCAATTCTACGAACTAACTTCAATTAGACTCAAAATCTTCATTTTTGCTTCAAGTGCCTCAAATTCTCAATTTTACCTACATTGATAATATTTACAATAAATTTAGAAAAAAAAATTGCAAATTTGCAAATATAAATCAATCTTATAGTACAGATAAGTGTGTAAAATACATTTATCATAAACCTTGGGAGAGATAAATTATTCAAAACCTTAGAGCCCACCAAATTGCACCAAGTTTTGGTGCAAACTTCCTCCAACCATTGCACCAAATTTTGGTGCAAAAAATGGTGTAATGAATAGTGTTGCACCAAATATGGTGCAACACTATTCATGTTGCACCATTTTGCACCAAATGGTGCAATGCCTTTTTTGCCCTTATTTTTCTTTTTTCAAAGATAATGGTTAAGGGCATTTGTGTCATTTTCGTTCTATAATGATAATGATGATAATAATAATAATTACTTAATTAATTACACTATAAATTATATTATTAAAGTTTATTATTTTTAATAATATAATCAATAATAATTAATGTAATTGTTAATTTAACGTAAAGTTAAATTCGTAAAGTTTACGTTTAAAATTTAATTTAATGTAAAGTTTATATTATTAAAGTTTATTATTTTTGTAAATTTAATGTAATTGTTTATTATAAATTAATAATATAATCAATTATTTTTGTCAATTTAACATAATATATATGACATGTGATAATATAGTAATCAATATATTTGTTAATTTAATGAAGTTATGATTTAGTAATATATATAGTTATAAAATAAATAAATAATATTTTAAAATAAATTTATTGTCAAAAATTGAAAAAATAAATAAAATAATAAAGCACTGTTCATTTGGTGTAAATTTTGGTGTAATGGTTGGAGAATAATTTTGGTTTGGTGCAAGATTTAGTGCAAAATTTGGTACAAAATGGTGCAAAATTTGGTGCAGGGTTGGAGATGGTCTTAAAATAAGGAAGATTCTGAAATTCGTATCTGGACATCGTCATAAAGAAATAAAGCAACAATCAAAGAGGAAAAATAAAAAATAAAAAATGTGCAGTGGTCTCACGGAAATTTCCACTAATCGTTTTGACCTAATAATATTCTCAATTATGGTAAGCGTAATACTTTTCTAAGCTCAAGTCAATGAACTACTTTACAATTCTGAAAACGTCTTTAACATGAGACCAAGTCCCACAAAAAAATTTACCTCAATCTACAGTAAATATCCCGCTTCAATGAATTGTACTCTCTCTCTATAAATATCCCAGGATATCTCATTTCTTCAAACTATCATCTGCTCTTTTCTACATTTTAAAGCTATGGATTCCAAATGCAACAAGTCTTTCTGTAGTGATTATATGCTGCTAAAGCCAGAGGAAGCTGGCTTGGTTGATGTCTTTCGCATATTATTTTCTGATGACATCGGGAAGAGAAAATTTATCGACTGCCCAGAGGGGAAACGGCCGGAGCCATTCAAGCGTAGATGGCTGATCTTTGTTACTATCTTGGTGCAGAAGCTTTTGCTAGCAGTAGAGAAACCCATGGCATGGTTTGGTTCCTTGGTTGAGCAGTGGTTAAATCTTCTGTCGAGTAATGGCAGTCTATCGAGTCTCGTACTCAACTTCTTACGAGGTACTTATATTTTCTTTCGAGCGTGCTTCGTTTAGTATACTAAAAAATATACTGATTAGGATGGCAGATAGCATTTCAACTTCTTTTCCTTTCTTAATCATGTTCAAAAGTGTCCAGTACTCTGTATGAACATTTGTATGTGTGTATGTTCATGTTTTATCTTATGCAATGCTAGGCCTCTGTTTAGTTTGGAAAAGATTTTGATTTTCAACTGCGTTAGTGTACATCGCATTTTACCATATTGGTTTACTGGGATCCACTTGACAATATTTCATTGCGGGTTCCAAAAAAATAAAATAAATAGAAATAAATAAATTCCCATACAGCACCTGCAAAACAGATTTATCCTTAGATATTTAGCCCCAGTTTGGTAGGGATTAAAATCAGATTTTTAATAGATTTTGATAAAAGTTGATAAAATGTGTAGATGAAAGGTTGAGGGACCTATAAAACAAAGGGTTAAAATTTATTATTGACTCTAACTTAAATTAAATTAAAATTTGAATTTTAATCAATCCCAAATATATAGGGTCTTAGTAAAAGTTGGTGAAATATGTGGTTTAGAAGTTAATAAAGTTGTGGATCTCATAAAACAAGTGATCGAAAATGAGTTTTAAAAAGTGGAGGCCAAACAAGGGTTAGATGTCATCGGTCTATAATGAAATGCTTATTTTCGAACTCTACATATCCTTCTTTTTTTTTTTTTAATGACGGAGGAACCCGCAGCCGCTACTCTTCGAGTGCATACTTAGTAACCCTCAACTTGATGCAATAGATTACAAACCACGTCGGTCATATAAATCGCACTAGGCAAGCCCTCTACGACAAACTCGACCGAGAAAGTGTTGGTTGGAGGAATCAAATTTGTGACCAAAAGTTTTCGCGCTCACTTACTCCACCAATTCGACTACCCATGAGGGACGAACTCAACATATCCTTATTACAAAGAATAAGAAGCTCCGGTGCCACTGCAAGCATGATAAGTCTGTGCGAGAGTAAGGGGCATATGGGATTTTACTTTTCAATTTGCCTTTTTTTGACGAGTCGGTGGAGATGAAGACAGAGACTTTCGGTGGTGAATCAATAGTCAAAATTTTGTTAGGTGGGTAGTGGACCAAACTTAGATACACAATTATTAATTTGGAAGAAAAATATGATATTTTATTTGCAAATATAGATGAGTAATCTTGCATTAGTCATACAAAGAGATTTTTAGGCTTCTACTTGGTTTTGAAGAAGTCATATCAAAAGGTAGATGGGAGGAGATTTTTCCATTGCTTTAATATTATTATGTACTTGGTAGACCAATCTAGATAACATCGAATAGTTTTAAGAAAGAACTTTGTTCCTAAAAGATAAACGTGAAATTGAAAAATATGGGATAGTGAATTGATACTTTTTGGAAATTATATATTTCTTTATAGCTGTTTGCATTGTGTACCACGAAATAATTAAGTTTTTCACCCAGGCATAGCTTAGATCAGTTTCAATAGGGTAGTTGGACAATTTTATTTTGCTTCTTTATCCAACAAAGATCCTAATTAATTATAACTTAACTAGATTTATGAACAGTCATAGAAAAAATTAAATTAGTAAATGGATCTACAACTATCAATTTATGTTTTTAAATGAGGAAGTTTGATATTTTATGGACAAATTTGGTATCAAATTTCGTCTTTACTTAATAAAATAAAATAAAAATGTATACATGGATGACTAAGTGAATATTGTCTGGGAATGAAATAGTTTATATCAAAGTCATAATATTTTGTGTAGTGAGGTTTTGAATTAGACGTATCAATTATTTTAATTTTCAGGAAAAGTAATATACCCAGACAAAACAACAACGAGTTTCAAATCCATTATTGGACATATCGATAATCGTCGAGAGTTAGACGACAAGATAAACCAAGGAGACAAAAGATACAATGCTGCACTTTCTATGATGGCTGCTAAATTATCCTACGAGAACAAGGCTTACATTGAATCTACGGTGGACTACTGGAAGGTACATTAAAAATTCTTCATTATTTCTAACGTTTTACATGCCTTCCAAAAATTTCGCGTGCTTACATTTTGTTTCTAACAACGTACATGATTTTCACATATTCAACGATGAACATGTCAAAAATGACGTTCATTGACAATTTAAAATATAAGATTTTAAAAACAATCATAAGATAATCTTGTTAATTTTATATGACCATTCTCAAGCTACGATGGTTATAAAATATAACTTCATGATTTGTTTAATTAAAAAAATTGATGACTATTAATGTTTACTGTCAACAATTAATTTTAAGTACACATTTCATGTACCCACAACTTTCATTAACTTTTTTAATTAATTTTTATCATAATATATTAAAAACTTAATTTTTAGCTAAATTAAATAGGGACTAAATATAAAACTGTTCGTAACAATTTCACGTCGACTTTTAGCCATTGTAGAACATAGTTAATAGTATTGGTTTCCTTTCAATTTGGCTAAGATTATTTCGAGATTTATGGGGGGAAGAATATTGCTTCTCCAAAATAAAAACTCTCACTTCCATGGTTTGGCTATGGAAAGAAATCCAATAATAGAAGATAAAAGTGAAGAAGAATAAAAATATTTAGATTATTGTACGTCTAATTCTTTCCTCTCCTTTTTCTCTTCACAGATGGAATTTTTGGGTTCCTACGATTTTTGGAATGGTGATCATCTGGCCTATTTCTCATGATCTTAAATAATTTTTAATTTCGCGAAATTACTTTTTGCAATTATATTAATAATTAAAAATTTTGAATTTTGGCAGATTATCAAGAGAAATCTACAACACAAGCGTTCATGTTCAATGACCAAAATGATAAAATCGTAGTGGCTTTCAGAGGCACCGAAGCCTTTGATGCAAATGCTTGGTCTACCGACTTCGATATCTCTTGGTATTGTTTAACCACATCATCTAAAAAAAATTTAACTATTAACAAGGGAACATATTAATTATTTAATTAATTTAAAACACACCCTAATATAAGCTAAATTCAATTCTATATAAGATTGAATCTTGTAGAATTTCCAAAAAAAAAGATGCGAGTGAGTCTAAGCATTTGTCTTCTATAATACCATATTCAAGTACCTTATCTAAAAACTTAAACTATTAAAAATAAGACACCTTTTTTTATTTGACTTGGTCTTCTACACAAGCTCTCACATTCACACACAAGTTTATTTAACATATGCATAATTTGTATAAATGGGAGAACAATGAAACTTAAAACCAAGGCATTTGATTACTTTGATATAATGTTGAACCATCTTCTCCAAAAGCTAAAGTGGTTGGAAATTATACAAATTTATTTACTTAAACTACATCTTCAACAGGTATAAGATTCAAGGCTTTGGAAAGGTGCATGGCGGATTTATGAAAGCTCTAGGGCTGCAGAGGAACCAGGGCTGGCCCCGAGAACAGGTGGCAGATAAGAAACAAGAAGTAGCCTACTATGCCATTAGGAAGATACTGAAACAACTTCTTCAGAAAAATGAAAAGGCAAAGTTTATAATTACTGGCCACAGCTTGGGTGGTGCATTGGCAATTTTATTTCCAGCAATTCTGGCGTTCCATCAGGAGACATGGTTGCTAGAAAGATTAGAAGGGATTTACACATTTGGTCAGCCAAGAGTAGGAGATGAAAATTTTGGAGAATTCTTGAAAGAAGAATTAAGAAAGTACAACATTGATTATTACAGACTTGTTTACTGTTTTGATATGGTTCCTAGATTGCCTTTAGATGATTCCACCTTCTTGTTCAAGCATTTCGGGACTTGCGTTTACTATAATAGCTTCTACGAAGGAAAAGTAAGTTTCTATTCTTTCTAGACTCTGTTTCGTCACATTTAGATTATTTTATAGATGCTTCAAAATTCTATTTATTATTTCAATCAAGTATAGTTGATAAGTTAAGAATCTTTGTTCTGCAATTTTTACACAGATTGTGGCTGAAGAGCCAGACAAGAATTATTTCTCTCTTAGATGGCTTATACCGAAGATCATAAATGCCATCTGGGAACTAATAAGAAGCTTTATTATTTCATATACAAGAGGAGCAGACTACGAAGAAGGTGGTCTTCTTCGATTACTTAGGGTTATTGGCTTGTTAACTGCAGGATTACCAGCTCATTGTCCCCAAGATTATGTTAATGCGACAAGATTGGGACCATCGGAAGTTTATCTTAGTGAACTATCCTAGCTCGCTCGATATGATGAAAACATTGACTGTATGGAAATTATTTTGTTGATTTATGATTTTGTTCATTCGAAACTAAGCTAGAAGAGATTCGTGAATAATGGTACTCTAATATAATTGTTTGTCTTTGAATCTTGAAGAAAAAATATGATACTTTTGTACTACAACATGTTGATGTCAAAAATTGAATATCAATTTTTATATAAATATCTTTCATACTTCTACGTTAAAAATTATTACTTTTTGGGGGGTGGGGGGGTGTGTGGTTAAAATTCGTGCTTAAATTACATTTAACAACCCAAATTTTATGTGCTAAAAGTCAGACAATGAGACTTCAATCGAGGCAAAAGTTCGAATAGTTCTCCCTACAAGAAAAATATAAACTTATTGCACTAAGAATCCATTTCATTCACATCAAGTTCTTGAAACCCTAGCTTTCCTAATCTCTCTCTTCTTCTATGATCCTGATTTGATCTTCTGTTGTATCCCCCTCTTTTCGACCTAATCTTTATATAATGATCAAACTGTTTCGTAAGTCGTGCCCTTTAAAAGGACCAACATATCCCTAGCTTAAAAAACAACAATTGGAAAAACTTGTGGACAGGCTGCGACAATTTTTTTCGACCACGAGCTTATCGCAGAGGCTCTCCAAGTGATAGTGGGCCACCTACGGTCACCCCTACAACTTTTATATTTTTACAATTTGGTCCCTACTTCAAGTTTTTGTATGGTTTTGGTCCATATCTTAAATATTGATCTCCCATCTTCCAGAAACATCCATGTTGGTCCCCCAAACGTTCTAATAATCCAAAACTGGTCGTCCCCATCTTCTGAAAGTGTGAAAAGCAGTCCCCAAACATTCATAAGTTGAATTTCACTCTCAAAACTCCAATTTCTCTCTTAATACTTCTCATCAATCCTAGTACAATTCTATTAACTAACTTCAATTAGACTCAAAATCTTCATTTTTTGCTTCAAGTTCCTCCAATTCTCAATTTTACCTATGTTGATACCATTCACAGTAAATTTAGAAAAAAAATGATAAATTTGCAAATATAAATCAAGCTTGTAGCATAGATAAATGTGTAAAATACATTTATCATTAACCTTGGGAGAGATACATTATTCAAAACTTAGAATGAGGCACATTCTGGTAATTTTTTAAAAAGGGAATGAGATTCGTAGGTCTCTAAAATTTGCCCTTGTTTTTGACAGGGGAGGTTTTGTAATTCTTTAGACAAGAGGGAACATCTCTCTAATTTGATTATGTATACTTTTCTTATGTATTTTAGTATTTAGTTAAATTCTTCTTATTCCCATATATGACATCAAATGTCTACTTAATAAATTCTTTGAGTTAATTCACTATTGTAAATTTTGCATCTAATTCGTATCTTGAGGATTTGTTTGCAACATAATTTATCTTGGTAACTAGAATAAATTGTTGACCTCGTCCTAAAGAAATAAAGCAACAATCAAAGAAACGAAAATACAGAAAAATCGAAACAAGTGAAGAAGAAAATGTGAAGTGGTCTCACGAAAAGTTCCGCTACTCGTTTTGATCTAATAATATTCTCATTTATGGTCAGCCTAATACTTTTCTAGTCTCAAGTCATTGAACTACTTTACAATACTGAAAACGATTTTAACATGACCAAGTAAATATCCTGACTTAAATGAATTGTACTCTCTCTCTCTCTCTATGAATATCTCGGGATATCTCTGTTGGAAATTGGTTGGAGACCAATTTGTATATGAATGAGAAATTCGGTCCTATTTGAAGGAAATTAAAATTTGGGGTGTGTCCCTTCACCTACCACCCTTCAACTTCTATATATAAGATCATTTGGAATTTTATTTTCATTACACAAAAATTATTCTTTCATGTCATGTTGCATAAAACACTTTATAGAAGTGATTCCACTTTGCATCAAAATCATGGTTATTGTAGAAAGGGAACTCCGTTCGAGTTCGTTGGTCGAAGTCATTTGGAGTACTCCTATGATTTGACGTGGTCGTTGTATCTTGGGAGATGATTGAAGGAGAACCGTTAGCATTGATGTGGGACAAATTCATCTTAAGGAGAAAGTGTCAAACACGTGTCTCGGCCGATCGCATCATTTGCATCTCCTTTTTTTCCTCATTTCTGATTTCTTTAATTATGCTTTGATTTCAGAAAATGATTAACTTCATTGTATGTTTTTGCGAGATTCGATCCAAAGAATGACTTGCTTTCGTTCAAAATTTGAAAGGGATGAATTCATATTGATACGTTTAGATTCGGTAAATTATTATTTTGCTTCTCAAATCCATTTCGGTAAGTCGAAATTACGTTTCAATTTTATGCAAATAAACGGCATGATTTTTGTGAATATAATATGCACAATTATCGATAAAATTTTCCATCAATCTTAAGATTAATTTTTGGTGCTTATTGTGAATTTTATATTCTATGTAGAATTTGCCAAACGTATTGCCCAATTGAGGAAACATGTTTATTTATATGTTCAAATTGGGTTATGTCCAATATTGATTATTCTGTATTCTATTGCCAAGTTAAAGTCTCTGCATGAGTATGGAAAAACTTGCCTATTTAAAGAATTGGAACAATGGAAACATTTGCAGTAATTATAACAAAAGTGGGTTTTACATTCTATGTGAATTTGGAATATTCCCAAACGTTCCAATTTTAAAAGTTAGTAATTTTGCTGACAACTTTTAATATTGATAGTATATAATTTCATTAGCCAGAAAAATGTATCTTTCAAATTGTCATTGTGGTCAAAGAATGGTGGGTAATGGAAAAAATTTAGTCACCGGTTAATCTGTCTTTTGGCAGTTTCATTTGCCAATTTCTTCTACTGGCAGGCTTTTAATATATTGATTGTAATATGATGAAGTTGGACAAATGCACGTGACTTTCATTTTAGATGCAAAAGTTATGGTTGTGATTAAAATGGCGTATCTTTCAACTATTGCGTGCATACGGAAAGTTGGTAAATTCATTTACTTTTCGAATAAATGAAAACAGGTTGGCATCCTACGGGTTGTCGATTTTTCTAAGAATGAATGACATTAGAGAATTGTATTAATATGTAAGTTACTGTAATTGGATGGTCTAATGGTGGCCAACATATATTAAATGCATGGCTACCAATGTCTTCATGTACTTAGTCAAAACTTGAAGTTGATTAATTTTTGGAAAAGTGCATGCGGTTCAGTGAATATCTTAGTAGCCATTTAGGTGTATACCGTGTATTCATGGCTAAAATGGAAAGGCAAATTATCGCATGTATATGCTCCGAATATATAAATTATTTCTCATTTGCCGAACCATCATGTTTGCAGTGGCATATATTGGGTATGTGAAATTTGGAATAATTTTGTCGAATGCTTTTACCTGAAATGGTGATAATTATTGTTTAAATGAAAGAGTGTGTTTGTTCATTTTAAGTTTCCATAACGGCCATAGAATTTCCTTATTGTCTTTATGTTCATAACCCAAAAAATTGGAAATGAATGTCTATGAATTAATTTGGAAGTGGTATGGACTCCAAATTATTGAATGTGAAATAAAGGTTCATTAAATACATGTTTAATGCAATTCATGATTGCGATTGTGATTCACGTAATTAGTAATTTCCTCTCGAATTATGGAATACATTTTAATGTCACATTATATATTTTGTAACTGCCATGGGAGGAAATGTTTGAATGGACGTGACTTTTCAATGGAAAGGTGCATGTTCGATAATTAAACTAGTGGACAATCACGTGTAAGAAAGGAAAATGCGTGTTTCCCTTTTGGAGAACATTTGAAAATATTATTCATATATGAAGAGGCATGGTTTGGTGCCCACCCATGTTGTTGGAAGTGGGCTCTAATATTGGTGAATCCATACAAGGGTTTGGATTTTGGAAACTTTTTCGTCAGTATATGCAAATTCGGTATATGCATATACAGTTTACTGCAAATACGGCAAGTTGATATACGGTAAGTCATATATACGGTAAGTTGCATATACAGTATGCGTCAATCCGATAAGTGACATATACGATATATGTCAATACGGTAAGTTGTAAATCCAGTATATGTCCATGGATTTTGGTTTGAAAATTATACAAACCTTGATTAATTATGATAACCTCAATTAATTCTATGAAATTAAATGAGATGACTTATGAAAAATTATAGTTGCATAAGATATGACAAAATGTGATTTTGTCCTAATTATTTTAAAGTGGAAATTACTTGTCCAATTATTGGAATATGAAAATATTTTATAGAGCATAAATAGTGTCTATAGTTGGCGATGGTGCCGAATATCCTTGAAAATAGTAATTGTAAAATGACATTCATTTGTAAAGGATAAAAACTATGTTATGCAAAAATTGTGAAGAATGTTATGAAATATTTTAGGTTCATATTTTAGGATTAATTCCAAGAGGTATGTCCTTTTGTAATGTTGTGACTTTGAGAACACAATTTGTCAACCTATGGTCGATTTATTCATTCATATTTGAATATGATGAATAAGGTGAAATGTACCTTACCATTTGACGTGAATAATATTATTTGTGAAATGTCACAAATGTGAAAGTTGCACATGATTGAAGATACTTAATCTTCTTCATTGTTGAATTTGACTTCAATCATGGAACCAATTAATTTGGTTTACGTTTGGAAAATCGTTATTGGTCTAGTGATGACCTTAAAGATGAACTTGATTTAATTTGGATGATCAAATTAATATGGTTAATTGAAGTACAATTTCGAATGAAAAATTATTTTTCATTCGTGTGAAGCAATGACCACAAGTTTGAAAGTAATTAGACTTTCACCAAGCATCCAATTCGGATATTAACTAAGTGATAAATGGATTGAATTATGAAAGAGTTGATAAACTCTAAACTCAAGAATAATCCAAAAATGTGGGGGTTATCATAATGCTTGAGAACTTATGTGAAAAGTTCAAGTCGTGTGGGTGCAACGATACTACTTGGATATATAGCCCTAATTTAGAAATTTTGGAGGAAACTTAGTTTAAAGTTACACTTTCCTGTACCTCTCAAGAAAATAGAAGAGATACCATATGAGTTATGGAAATATCATCCTCCTTTTTACCAACACTTAAAAGTGTGAGGGTGTTTGGTAAACGTGGAGATTCCTAAGCCTAAACAAATAAAGATTTGTCTCAAAACGATTGATTGTATATTTATTGGATACGCCAATAATAGTAGTGCATATCGTTTTCTCGTACACAAATCGGATGTACACGAGGGTACCATAATTGAGTCAAGCAATGTGATATTCTTTGAGAATGTATTTTCTTACAAAGATAAAGAAAATGTAAGTTGAATAACATAACATATGAAACTACAAATGGGTCTTCAAATGAGGAGGAACCAAGTTGTAGTAAGAGGGCTAGAACATCCACTTCTTTTGGCCCAAATCTTCTAACATATATGGTAGAAAATGACCCAAAAACTTCTGAAGAATCAATATCCATTCTAGAAGCACCGCATTGGAAGGAAGCTATCGATAGTGAGATAGATTCGATAATGTAAATTCATTCATACATGGGAATAAGTCTTAGGGTGTAAATGGATTAAAACGTGATGGATCCAATGACAAATATAAGGCTAGATTGGTTGCCAAAGGATATAAGCAGGAAGAAGGATTTGTCTTCTTTACCTACTTACCCATGACTAGAATCAATTCGATAAGGTTACTAATTGCAACTGCGGCAATACATAACCTTGAGATTCACCAAATGGATGTGAAAATAGGATTCCTAAACGGTGAGTTAGAAGAAGAGATATACCTGGAGCAACCTGAAGGTGTCTCCAAGTAAAAGCTATAAAGTTTGTAAACTTGTTGAATCCTTATATGGATTGAAATATGTTCCTAAGCAATGGCACCAAAAGTTTGACAAAGCGATATTGTCGAACGAGTTCAATATAAATGAATGTAACAAGTGTGTATACTGGGAAAATACACCAGATGTCGATGTGATTGTGTTTCTATATGTAGATAATATGTTGGTGATGAACAATAGTCATGAAGTGGTACTAAACGCAGGAAAATGCTTACGAAGCATTACAGCATGAAAGATATGGGTGAGGCAGATGTAATACTAGAGATAAAACATCGGAATGAATTGTATTTTCCTAATCTCATTATGTTGAGAAAATATTTAAAATGTTAGAAGTATTAGAGGAAAGTTCTGTAAAAATCCTATTGACACAAGTCTACACTTGATCAAAATAAGGGTGAAAGCGTGTCACAACTGAGATATTCATAAGTAATTGGCAATATAATGTATATTAAGAACTGTACTTGATCCGATAATGCTTTTGTTGTGAATAAACTTAGTAGATTCACGAGTAATCCAGGCCATGAATATTGGGTGGCATTGACAGGGGCCCTTAGGTATTTGAAATAAACCATGACCTATAGATTACATTTCACAAGATATCCTATTGTATTGGAAGGATATTGTGATGCGATGGTATACACTAAGTCTATGGATGAAAAGGGATGAAAGCCCTAAAGTGGATGAAATGGGATGAAAGACGATCATGACAGTTGTTTGGATATACAAAAACAAATGGAATATTTGAGAATATTCATAAAGTTCGAATGCATTGCAATGCTTTAATGATAATATTGAATACATATGTATGAAATTCATTAGTAAATATGATTGACTAGTGTAACGATTTGATAGAAGTCCTTCAACATTATTTGGAATTGATAAAGTTTTAGATAAAGCAAATGAGAAGCATGTAGTTTCATGAGAGGATTTCTTAGTTGGTGACAATGTGTATCTATCAAATGAATCGATCATTGGCTAGCTAAATTTGAAATGGTAAGTCTAGACATGTACGTCATAGACATAATACCATAAGCAGTTGATCTTATTGGTCTAAACTTGTGGATCCATTTATATATGTTTACGAAGAGATCAAGTACACTGCATATCGAAGGGAATGAGATTAAGCCTACTGAGTAAGAGTCCTTATGTTGGGTTACCTACCTTGTTGACTGAAAATCCCAAAATCTTATTTCAAAGGGACAACTAAATTATGAGGATTTCATGAAGCACTTAGGAAACTAATTTTCTAACTCATTCCTATGATACCAGAGTGCTTTCTGCAGAGTGATTGGAGGTTAAGATAAAATTTTAATGACTCCCATATTTTGATTAAGTTAAGTGGAGTAGGGCATAATACTCTTAATAGGAGGTCACCTATATAAGTATAAAGTGGGGTCGTTTCAATGAGAATTATTTAAGGAATGAATTATCTAAACACTTACAGAACCAAGATGGGTTCAGGGTCAAAATGAACCAAGTCATGAGAACCATGAACAGTTTATGAAAGATATTGTGTGAGTACTGTTGTTTTGATTTACACCAACGGCTGATGGTTCAAGAACATCGCGTTCACCAATTAACTAGTAAATCCGATGATATTTCACTAAGGAAGGTTCAAAGCCAAAAGCTACCTTACTTGATGCAATGTTTTCTCGCTCTCTCTCTCTCTCTACTAATGTCTGCATTATCATTTGCATATGTGGAATTTTCATTCATGTGGGGGATTGTTGGAAATTAGCTGAGGACCAATTTGTATATGAATGAGAAATTAGGTCCTATTTGAAGGAAATTAAAATCTGGGGTGTGTCCCTTCACCTTCCACCCTTCAACTTCTATATATAAGACCATTTGGACTTTTATTTTCATTACATAAAAATTATTCTTTCATGTCATGTTGCATAAAACACTTTATAGAAGTGATTCCACTTTGCCTCAAAATCATGATCATGGTAGAAAGGGAACTCCGTTCGAGTTCGTTGATTGAAGCCATTTGGAGTGCTCCTATGACTTGATGTGGTCGATGTATCTTGGAAGATGATTGAAGGAGAACCTTTAGGACCGATGCGGGGCAAATTCATTTTAAGGAGAAAGTGTCAAACACTTGCCTCGATCGATCGCATCATTTATATCTCCTTTTTTTCCTCATTTTTGATTTCTTTAAATATGCTTTGATTTCAAAAAATGATTAATTTCATTGTATGTTTTTGCGAGATTCAATCCAAAGAATGACTTGCTTTCGTTCAAAAATTGAAAGGGATGAATTCATATTGATACGTTCAGATTCGATAAATTATTATTTTGCTTCTCAAATCCATTTCGGTAAGTCGAAATTATGTTTCAATTTTACGCAAATAAATGACATGATTTTTGTGAATATACGATGCACAATTATCGGTAAAAATTTCCAACAATCTCGCGCATTTAATGATGGAGAGATCATAAAATTGCGGGCACAACAAATTGTTTCATGAATCTAGTGATCTCCCCCTACTCACACGACACTACAAAATTACCATGAGTTTTATGTGGCCCAAATTGAATGTGCACTAAAGTTATCCCATAGAAATATTGTCGTTGGATCCTATCTGGAGTATTACTATATGCTAGTTCATATCAAAGTTGATGTCTATGTGAGGGAAGGACTAGCTTGAGGATGATTATGCTCGACTTCAGAACCCAAGGACGCCACATGAATGAGTCATATTAAGCTGTTCAAAATATCTCACATGCTCGAGAATAATGAAATCACCCATTAACTTTTGAAAAGATAATAAAATATCTTTATAATATTTTCCTAACATTAAAAATATATAAACCAATAATACAAAACTCATTGTCTGGCCCATTCTACCCTACCCTATCCTAATAAGGCCTACACATGATCCAGAAACGTCTTGGGCAATAGTGGGCCGGACTTAGCCCAATACAGTGTTATTCCATCTCGAGAAACGCCATCTCCTCCACTCTCTCTGAAACTTTTGCAATCATTCAACCTTCTCTCCATCAATTCTGCAGATCCAATGAACCCAAATTGAGACCAGAATATAAATTTGTACAAAAGTTGATAATATGCACAAATAAATGGCATGATTTTCATGTACTTGCGCATTTAATGATGAATATGTCAAAAATTATATGACCATTCTCAACTACAATGGTTAATTATAAAATAAAACTTCATGTTTTGTTTAATAAAAAAATTGATGAATATTCACATTTAAAATCAACAATTAATTTTAACCACACATTTCATGTACCCACAACATTTATTAACTTTTCAACCATTCATTTAATTAATTTTACCAAAATCTATTAAAAACTTAATTTTTAGCTAAATTAAATAGGGACTAAATATAAAACTGTTCATAATAATTTCACGTTGCCTTTTAGCCATTGTAGAACCTAGTTAATAGTATTGTTTTCCTTTTAATTTGGCTAAGACTTTTTCGAGATTTATGGGCAAAAATTATTGCTTCTCTAAAGGCTATGGAAAGAAATCCAATAACAGAAGATAAAAGTAGAGAAGAATAAAAATATTTAGATTATTGTACGTCTAATTATTTCCTCTCCTTTTTCTCTTAACAGATGGATTTTTTGGATTCCTACGATTTTTGGAATGGTGATCATCTGACCTATTTATCTTGATCTTAAATAATTTTTAATTTCATGAAATTACTTTTTGCAATTATATTAATAATTAAACGATTTGAATTTTGGCAGATCATCAAGAGAAAGCTACAACACAAGCGTTCATGTTCAATGACCAAAATGATAAAATCGTAGTGGCTTTCAGAGGCACCGAAGCCTTTTATGCAAATGCTTGGTCTACCCACTTCGATATATCTTGGTATTGTTTAACCACATCATCTAACAAAGTGTTAGCTATTAACAAGGGAACCTATTAATTATTACACACCCTCATATAAGCTAAATTCAATTTTATGTAAGACTGAATCTTGTAGAATTTACAAAGAATGATGCCAGTGAGTCTAAGCATCTGTCTTTTATAATACCATATTCAAGTACCTTATCTAAAAACTTAAACTATTAAAAATAAGACACCTTTTTTTATTTGATTTGGTCTTCTACACAAGCTCTCACATTCACACACAAGTTTATTTAACACATGCATAATTTGTATAAATGGGAGAACAATGAAACTTAAAACCAAGGCATTTGGTTACTTTGATATAATGTTGAACCATCTTCTCTAAAAGCTAAAGCGGTTGGAAATTATACAAATTTATTTACTTAAACTACATCTTCAACAGGTATGAGATTCCATCAGGAGACATGGTTGCTAGAAAGATTAGAGGGGATTTACACATTTGGTCAGCTAAGAGTAGGAGATGAAAATTTTGGAGAATTCTTGATAGAAGAATTAAGAAAATACAACATTGATTATTACAGACTTGTTATCTGTTTTGATATGGTTCCTAGATTGTCTTTAGATGATTCCACCTTCTTGTTCAAGCATTTTGGGACTTGCGTTTACTATAATAGCTTCTACCAAGGAAAGGTAAGTTACTATTCGTTCTTGACTACTTTTCTCTCGACCTTGTTTCGTCACATTTAGATTATTTTATACATGCTTCGAAATTCTAATTATTATTTCAATCAAGTCATCTAAGAATTAAACTGTTATTATACTATGGTGAGAGAATAGAAGAAAACAAGTTTGGGGTGTTGAACCTCATAATGAAGATTCGAGAATGTTAGGGATCAATTGGATACAATTAGAAGTCAAAAGGAGTGAAATGTGATCAAAATATGGGCATGTTGTTGATTTTCAACCGCTTAAGTAAGCTCCGAGTCTTCAGCTCAAGATTGAAACACACATTGAACATAGTAAACATTCGAATTGGAAAATGGATGATTCAAGCAAAAGTTATAGCCTTTCGAGTTATCTTTACAATGTAGTCAAAATTTTCCCCGCCACCGTCATGGCGCCGAGGCGCCAACATTCTGTCCTCATGGTGCCATGGCGCCTCTTAGGTGCATCTAGGGTACGCTTTTTGCTCGTTTTGAAGTCAATGAAAATCCTACTTTTGACACAAATGATGATGTAGCTATATATACAAATTTCTCACACTTTTGAAGGGAATTCCACACATTGAAAAGAGGAGAATACAACTTGAGAATTAAAGAGCAAATTCAAGGAGAGAAAAACAAAAATTCAAGGGTTTGAAATCAACATTTAGAATAAGAGAAGAACTTGGTGCCATATTCATTCACTCCTCTACATCTAGATTCAAAACCATGTAACAAACTCCACTATTGTTTTTTATTTTTCTTCCTCTATTATGAATAACTAAAATTCTTATTAGGGCGAATAATGTAACCTAGTTGAGACCACTTACATAATTTATTTAAGATTCCCGTTCGTTATTCTTTCATGTGTTGATTTTACTATGAGTTTAATTTATTGAATTACTTGATCACTAATTTGATGATTTTGAGAATCCTTTACAAATAAAGATATGAGTTTAGGATTTAGACCATATAGTAACATTCGATAATTTGGTATAACGAGTAGAGACACCTATGCTAATTATTGCAGTCATAATTGAATTTATAAGACAAAGAAATCGTTTTACTAAGCTAGATTCACATAGAAATATGAAATTGGATAAGTTAAATAAGTTCAATGACAACTCGAGCGGGATAAATTGAATACAATAGGAGAATTCGACCGAATAATACATTAGATATGAATCTTAATTTAAGATATAAATGTGATCAATAGGTGAAATTATTCTACCATAATATTTGTTCATTATTTAATTTCTAAACCAATTGTGTGTGCATCTACTCATTTTCTCATATTCTGATTAAAAATCAAATCCTACAAGTTTTTATTTGCTTTCATCAAATAATGGTTCGAGAAAAGTTGAATTAAGTGCTAGAGTATGGAGGAACGACAATCCGAACTCATAGGTCCATTATACTACTTGTTACGATTCGTACACTTGATGAAATAAAATTGGCAACACATGGTAGGATGTTTGCTTACGTGGGATAAGAAGATTTCTCGCTCTTGATCATCCTTTTTGCGTGCAATGGAGCTGGTTTAATGGACATGTTAAACATGGTATTGGGCCAAAGAAAAATGGTGAAGGAGATTCTATTGAAGTTGATAAAGTTACAAATGATTAGGGAAAAGGTAATAAACGAAAGGAAAGAATAATACAGCTCAATCTAATGTAACGTGGAATAAAAAATCAATATTTTTCGTTCTACCATATTAGAAGGTATATCTTAGGAACATATCTTCTCTTACATGAATTGTCCAATTCCAATATATTTAATTACTAAATTTGTTCTGCAGAGAAAAGAGAATCCAAATTTAAAAAGGTTAAGAACAAGAGTTTGAATTCATGGACATCTTAGGAAAGATGAAAAACTAATAAATAAAGTAGTTGCCGATATTTTGGTATGTATATGATATCAGCGTTCAATGAAGCATAGTTTGATTTATTAGTTGTATCACTTGCTAATATAAAATTTGAGTTCCATAAGTAAAGAGAAGAATTGAACATTGTGCCGGATCAATTTCTAATACACCCGCCGACGATTCCATCCGCGATGATACTGTCGCTAGACTTTTAGGTCCTGAACATTGTGGAAGAGTTAGGGGACTCGGATTTGGAGTTGCAACATCAAAGGTGGATGGACAACTACATTTAGTAGTGGGAGAGTTAGAGAACTTGAAGCCAATTACAGACTCAGGCACAAATGGCGGGGACACTAGAAGAAAAAGTGGAAGCACTTCTCAAGTTATCTCAGTAGGTTATAAGTAGTTACCTTTTATACATACTACAATAATATAGCCTAATATAGCTAATTACATGTAGAATAACTTTTGTAATTTTTGATCCATTCCAAAGTTCTTATCCCAATCAAGCTCTCAATTCATGATAAAATTTGATTCCTTATCTATTAGGACTTCTAAAACAAAATTATCTAGGCTTCTTCCATGAACTACATCAAATCACATATGAAATTTGAGTCACAGCCTAACAATTTGGCTTTTGTAAGATATTGTACTCATTAATATAATCGGATCAAGAACTAGAACTTTGTCTATGGCTGGACAAAACTCTCGAACTGATTCAAACTGAATCCGAATATAAATAAACCGATTCTTTTTAAGTTAAACACCCAAACAAGTATCTAAATTGAAAACTGATAGGTTCGGTTCGGTTCAATTATTGGTTCTAGATCAAGAATCAAAAAATCAAATCTCTTTAATTTTTTAATTTATTTATTTTAAATAAATCAAATTATTTTTTTTTCCTTAAATAAATTTACTAACAAATTAATTTAGTTCAAACCCAAAAATATGATTTTTCATAATTTTAATTTTCAGTCTAAGCCCAAATTAATCAAATGGATCTAAGTTTTACCCAAATATGTGATTCTACCATTCTAGGGAAATCGAATTGAGCAAAATTTTGTGGCTCTCTTATTTATTGTGAACTCATTATCTTTCTTTCCATGTAATTTTGACAATCAAATCTATGAAGAACTCAATAAAGAGATAAGCAAAAGATACATAAAATTGGACCGCATTATTTTGTAAGAGCTAAAATTGAAATTGTCATTAGTTAAATTAGTATAGCTTTGTCAATATTAGTATAGAACTCGGGAACCTAAATGAAACGAACCGAACTAAATTGAATGGAATCGAACCCAAATAATTTCATAATTAAATTTAGACTCAATGGTTCTACTTACTAAATACTCGAAAATTTTAGGTCTTGAACCAGACCATGTCAAGCCATAATTTTTCTCAAATTTAACCACGAAATCTGAGAAAGTTGGTCTGAATAGCAATGAACAAAGTGGGTCTGAATAGCATTGTTCTATTATTTAAAAAAAGGGGGAAAAAAAACCACACTAGGATTTCAATTGAGTGGATTATGTGAAATACATTTATTAATAACAGCAAAATGATAAAATAGAGAATTTAGTCAAGGAGAGGAGTCGTGTGGAGAAGAAAATTTCAGAAGTCCAACTCCCAAGAGGCCAGAATGTACAGTAAAATAGAAGTACAGATTTTGTGGAGATGCCCCCATCCTCGTAGCTCTTGCATGCTAAGAGAACACTCTACCATCTGAACTACTTTCCCGTGTTTTGTCATACACAAATCAATTAACATAAATTATTCACTCAAGAAACAATAAAATCACAATCCTAATTTTTTGGGGAGCCAGTACTTGTGGCCGCCTTGGCTCGCCAAGTGCTGGATCTGCCCTTGCTCAAAATTCAACCATTCAAATGCATCATCCTTAATGTGTATAAAACTAACCAAAGTCTAATTGCATCATCCCATATCCCTTGAAATTGAAATTTTTGACACATCTGTAGAAATCTTTTAATATGGGTATCTGGATTTCCATGTGTCTTCCCATTAAAATAAAGATTTTTACTGAATAGATTGATCAGATCATTTTTCTCAAAGTCGAGACATACACTGCTTGAGCATTTAGGATCTGCTGCTGGAGTTAAAAAAAAAAAAAAAAAAAAAAAAATTATTACCACAACAAATTTTTTAATTAAAATCAATTTACTTTCTCAAGTCCAAATCAAACTTATCTAGCTAAATAAACTTAGTCTTATCGAATGCACTAAATCACTTGGAAATTCAATTAAAT
Organism: Olea europaea var. sylvestris; assembly: GCF_002742605.1. Lineage (NCBI taxonomy): Eukaryota > Viridiplantae > Streptophyta > Magnoliopsida > Lamiales > Oleaceae > Olea > Olea europaea. The sequence goes on along the minus strand of NW_019267524.1, from coordinate 70,299 downwards.
ACCACATCAATAGAAATTTATTTCTCTATCTTTTACCTAATTGTCGAATTTCACTACATGGTCCAAATTATCACTTATCTCTCATTTGTTACAATCTACAAATCATGAATTAGTGATAACGTAATCCAGGCATGAAGAAAAAATATAAAATCAATGAACAAATAAATTAACTGTGAAAATATTGGGAAATTAAATTAAAGTCAAAAAATTATTACTCCGTCAAATTATCTAATTAAAATCAATTTACTTTCTCAAGTCCAAATCAAACTTATCTAGCTAAATAAACTTAGTCTTATCGAATGCACTAAATCACTTGGAAATTCAATTAAATACCACATCAATAGAAATTTATTTCTCTATCTTTTACCTAATTGTCGAATTTCACTACATGGTCCAAATTATCACTTATCTCTCATTTGTTACAATCTACAAATCATGAATTAGTGATAACGTAATCCAGGCATGAAGAAAAAATATAAAATCAATGAACAAATAAATTAACTGTGAAAATATTGGGAACTTAAATTAAAGGTTCAAATTTAGGTTGCATTGTTCATCCTATATAATGATTTAGCTACACATCACAAAGAAAAACAAAAAAAAAGGATTTTAGAATACAGTTAAAAGGAAAAACGAGAAAAATATAAACTTCTTGCACTAAAAATCCGTCTTATTCACGTCAAGTTCTTGAAACCCTAACTTTTCTACTCTTGTCTTCTTGTACACTCCTTGTTTGATCTTCTGCTTATCCCCCTCGTTTTGACCTAAATTAGGCCTTTATATAATGATCGAACCGTTTTGAAAATCGTGTTCTCAAAAAGGACCAAAGTATCCCAAGCTTATAAAACAACAATTGGAAAAACATATTGACAAGCTGCGACAATTTTTTCGACCACAAACTTATCGCAGAGGTTCTACGTGTGATAGTGGGCGACCAACGGTCACCCGTACAACTTTCATATTTTTACATTTTGGTCCTACTTCAAGTTTTTCCTATGGTTTTGGTCCATATCTTCTGTATTGATCTCGCAACTTCCAGAAACATCCATGTTGGTCCCCCCAAACATTCATAATGATCCAAAACTAGTTGTCCCCATGTTCTGAAAGTATGTAAAGCAGTCCCCAAACATTCACTAAGTTAAAATTCATTCTCAAAACTCCAATTTCTCTCTTAATACTTCATATCAATCTTAGTACAATTCGATTAGTTTTTCTACGAACTAACTTCAGTTAGACTCAAAATCTCCATTTTTGTTTCAAGTGCCTCCAATTCTCAATTTTACCCACGTTGATAACACTCACACTAAATTTAGGGGGAAAAAAACATTGCTAAATTTGCAAATATAAATCAAGCTTATAGCACAGATATATAAATGTGTAAAAGTACATTTATTATAAACCTTGGGAGAGATACATTATTCAAAACTTAAAATAAGTAAGGTTCTGGTAATTTTTTAACAAGGAAATGAGATTCGTAGGTCTCTAAAATTTGCCTTTGTTTTTGACATGGGAGGTTTCGTAATCCTTCAGAAGAGAGGGAAAATCCCTCTAATTTGATTATGTATACTTTTCTTTTGTATTTTATTATTTAGTAAAGTCCTTATTTCCATATATGACATCAAATGCCTACTTGATAAATTCTTTGAGTTTATTCACTATTGTAAATTATGCATCTAATTCGTATCTTGAGGATTTGTTTGCAACATAATTTATCTTAGTAACTAGAATAAATTGTAGACTCGTTCTAAAGAAATAAAGCAACAATCAAAGAAACAAAGTACAGAAAAAAAAAAAATGGAAAAAAAGGGGGGGGGGGGGGGGGGGGGGGGAAACAAAGTACAGAAAAAAATAAAAAATAAAAAAGGAAAATGTGAAGTGGTCTCACGAAAAGTTCCACCACTCGTTTTGTCCTAATAATATTTCAATGAAGTACTTTACAATTAATACGGAAAACGTATGTAAGATGACCAAGTCCCACAGAAAATGTTCCTCTATCTACAGTAAATATCCCGACTTCGATGACTTGGACTCTCTCTCTATAAATATACCAGGATATCTCGTTTCTCCAAACTATCATCTGCTCTTTTTATACATTATAAAGCTATGGATTTCAAATGCAACAAGTCTTTCTGCAGTGATTATATGCTGCTAAAGCCAGAAGAAGCTGGCTTGATTGACGTCTTTCGCATCTTATTTTCTGATGACATCGGGAAGAGAAAATTTATCGACTGTCCAGAGGGGAAACGGCCGGAGCCATTCAAGCGTAGATTGCTGATCTTTGTTTCTATCTTGGTGCAGAAGCTTTTGCTAGCAGTAGAGAAACCCATGGCATGGTTTGGTTCTTTGGTTGAGCAGTGGTTAAATCTTCTGTCGAGCAATGGCAGTCTATCAAGTCTCATACTCAACTTCGTACGAGGTACTCATATTTTCTTTTGAGCATGCTTGGTTTAGTACACTAAAAAATACACTGAATACTGAATAGAATGGCAGATAGCATTTCAAAAGTGTCCAGTAATCTGTATGAATATGTGTATCTGCATGTTTTATCTCATGCAATGCTAGGCCTCTGTGTAGCTTGGAAAAGATTTAGATTTTTAACCGTGTTATGTGTAC
>NW_019267524.1:54574-67324 GCF_002742605.1 Olea europaea var. sylvestris | reverse complement strand
CTCTAATTTGATTATGTATACTTTTCTTTTGTATTTTATTATTTAGTAAAGTCCTTATTTCCATATATGACATCAAATGCCTACTTGATAAATTCTTTGAGTTTATTCACTATTGTAAATTATGCATCTAATTCGTATCTTGAGGATTTGTTTGCAACATAATTTATCTTAGTAACTAGAATAAATTGTAGACTCGTTCTAAAGAAATAAAGCAACAATCAAAGAAACAAAGTACAGAAAAAAATAAAAAATAAAAAAGGAAAATGTGAAGTGGTCTCACGAAAAGTTCCACCACTCGTTTTGTCCTAATAATATTTCAATGAAGTACTTTACAATTAATACGGAAAACGTATGTAAGATGACCAAGTCCCACAGAAAATGTTCCTCTATCTACAGTAAATATCCCGACTTCGATGACTTGGACTCTCTCTCTATACATATACCAGGATATCTCGTTTCTCCAAACTATCATCTGCTCTTTTTCTACATTATAAAGCTATGGATTTCAAATGCAACAAGTCTTTCTGCAGTGATTATATGCTGCTAAAGCCAGAAGAAGCTGGCTTGATTGACGTCTTTCGCATCTTATTTTCTGATGACATCGGGAAGAGAAAATTTATCGACTGTCCAGAGGGGAAACGGCCGGAGCCATTCAAGCGTAGATTGCTGATCTTTGTTTCTATCTTGGTGCAGAAGCTTTTGCTAGCAGTAGAGAAACCCATGGCATGGTTTGGTTCTTTGGTTGAGCAGTGGTTAAATCTTCTGTCGAGCAATGGCAGTCTATCAAGTCTCATACTCAACTTCGTACGAGGTACTCATATTTTCTTTTGAGCATGCTTGGTTTAGTACACTAAAAAATACACTGAATACTGAATAGAATGGCAGATAGCATTTCAAAAGTGTCCAGTACTCTGTATGAATATGTTCATCTGCATGTTTTATCTTATGCAATGCTAGGCCTCTGTTTAGCTTGGAAAAGATTTAGATTTTTAACCGTGTTATGTGTACATGGCATTTTACCATATTGGTTTATAGAATACACTTGACAATATTTCATTGGGTATTGGGCACAAAAAAAAAAAAAAAAAAAAAAAAAAAAAAAAAAAAAAAAAAAAAAAAAAAAACAACCGTAAAGCACTTGTAAATCTGTTTGCACAATATTCCTGTAAAAACAGATTAATTCTTAGATATTTAGCTCCTGTTTGGTTCCTGTAGAAACAGATTAATCCTTAGATATTTAGCCCCTATTTGCTAGGGATTAAAATTAGATTTTTAATAAATTTTGATAAAAGTTGATAAAATATGTGATTAAAAAGTTGTGAGACCCATAAAATAAGTGTTTAAAATTGATTATTGACTCTAACTTAGATTAAATTAAAATATAAATTTTAATCAATACCAAATCGGAGATTAGTAAATTTTGATAAAAGATGGTGAAATATATTGTTTAAAAGTTGATAAAAGTTGTGAGTTCCATAAAACATGTGATCGAAAATGAATTTTAAGCATCCACTATGCTTTCGAACTCAGAATATCCTTATTACAGAGAATAAGAAGCTCCGGTGCCACTACATGCATGATAAGTCTGTGTGAGAGTAAGGGCATAAGGAATTTTACTTTTTCATTTTTTTATTTTTTATTTTTTTGGTGGGTCAGTGGAGATAAAAAGCTATGGAGATGCGCCCCTGTTTGACCCCATTAAATTCAATTACATTACATTTCATATTTCTCTCTCATATTTTCAACCACACAATCTTCCATAAAATAATATTACACGTAAATCGAAAACTTTTCCTTCTTTTTCAACCACTCATTTTTCAAAAAAAATACTATTCCACCTATTTTTATTTTCAGAAAATGGGGGCCAAACGGGGGCGAAGATGTAAACACTCGTTGGTGGATAAATAGTCAAGATTTTGTTAGGTGGGTGATGGAGCAAACTTAGCTTGACAATTATTAGTTTGGAAGAAAAATATGAGATTTTATTTGCAATTATAGATGAGTAATCTAGCATTAGTCATACGAAGAGATTTTTAGGCTTCGACTTGGTTTTCAAGAAGTCATATCAAGAAGCATATGGAGGAGATTTTTCAATTGCATTAATATTATTATGTACTTGGTAGACTAATCTAGATAACATCGAACAGTTTTAAGTAAGAAAAATATGGGATAGTGATTTGATACTTTTTTGAAATTATGCATTTGTCTCTTAAGCTGTTTGCATTGTGTACCACAAAATAATTAAGTTTTCCACCCAGGCATAGCTTAGATAAGTTTCAATATGGTAGTTGGACAATTTTAATTTTGTTTCTTTATCCAAGGAAGATCCAAATTTATTATAACTTAACTAGATTTATGAACAGTTATAGAAAAACTTAATTAATAAATGGATCTACAACTCTCAATTTATGTTTTTAAATGAGGAAGTTAGATGTTTCATGGACAAATTTTGAATAAAATTTCGTCTTTACTTAATTAGAAAAATTGTATATGTGGATGACATAAACGAATATTGTTTGTTAAAAAAAAAATGTTCATAATATTTTGTGTGATGAGGCTTTGAATTAAATGTATCAATTATTTTGATTTTCAGGGAAAGTAATATATCCAAAGAAAACTGCAACGAGTTTCAAATCAATTATCGGAAATGTGGATAATCGTCGGGAGTTAGATGACAAGATAAAACGAGGAGACAAGAGATACGATGCTGCACTATCTATGATGGCTGCTAAAGTATCTTACGAGAACAAAGGCTTACATTTAATCTACGGTCATGGAATACTGGAAGGTACATTAAAAATTCTTCATTGCTTTTAACGTTTACACGCCTTCCAAAAATTTTGCGTGCTGAAATTTTGTTTCTAACAATTTGCATGATTTTCACGTACTTGAGCATTCAATGATGAATATGCCAAAAATTATGTTCATTGACCATTTAAAATATAATATTTTAAAAACAATCATAAGATAATCGTGTTAATTTTATATGATCATTTTCAACTACAATGATTACAAAATATAACCTCGTGTTTTGTTTAATTAAAAAAAATTGATATATATTTATGTTTAAAGTCAACAATTAATATTAGCTACATATTTTATAGAAGCACAACTATTTATCAACCACTCAATATTTTATTAATTTTTCAACCACTCCATTTTTATCAAAATCCATTACAAATTTAATTTTTAACTAAATTAAATAGGGACTAAATATAAAACAGTCGCCTTTTAGCCATTGTAGAACCTAGTTATTAGTATTGTTTTCCTTTTAATGGGGCTAAGATTATTTCAAGATTTATGGGCAAAAATTATTGCTTCTCCAAAATAAAAACTCTTGACTTCCATGGTTTTGCTGTGGAAAGAAATCCAATAACAGACGATAAAAAGTAGAGAAGAATAAAAATATTTAGATTATTGTACGTCTAATTCTTTCCTCTCCTTTTTCTCTATACAGATGGATTTTTTGGGTTCCTACTATTTTTGGAATGGTGATCATCTGACCTATTTCTCATGATATTAAATTTTTTTTTATTTCATGAAATTACTTTTTGTAATTATATTAATAATTAAAAATTTTGAATTTTGTCAGATTATCAAGAGAAAGCTACAACACAAGCGTTCATGTTCAATGACCAAAATGATAAAATCGCAGTGGCTTTCAGAGGCACCGAACCCTTTGATGCAAATGCTTGGTTGACCGACTTCGATATATCTTGGTATTGTTTAACCAAGTCATCTAAAAAAGTTTTAACTGTTAACAAGGGAACGTATGAATTATTTAATTAATTTAAAAGCACACCCACATATCGGCAAAAAATTTGAAAAATCGATCAAACCAAACAAACCAAACCAACTCAAGTTGGTTTGACACTGGTCATTGATTTGGTTTGGTTTTCGTCTAAATAGAACTATGATGGTTTGGTTCGATCATGGTTTGAAATCTCAAATCGCTGGTTAACTGAACCAATCCAATTCACTTACATGTTTACTTTTTTTCTTTAAGAAAAATAAAAATCAAAAGATACTTCTATTCTCATAACTATATCACGATTCTCTTCAATCTATGATGTTGCCGGTAAGTAATAGTACTAAAATTTTTCTTTCACAAACTCATTTGTTATAACTAGTCTTTTTTCCTTACTAAGGTAGTCGGGGCACATAATGTATAAAAAGACAACAAAATTTACAAGTTTTTGTTTGATCTGTCTCTAGTAACCTAATTTTATTTATTAGTCAATAATTATTCTAATATAAAGTTATTTAGCTTGTGTTTGACAACCATTTTTATGAATAAAATGAATTTTGGAATAGTAAATTAATGGAGAATGTGCGAATGAAAAATAAGGAAAAAGTTTTATTTACGTGTAATATTATTTTAATGAAGATTGTGTAGTTAAAAAGAAGATAAAACAATGTATTCGATAAAAATGAGAATCAAATGGGGTCTTAGTTGTTTTAAATCTTGTAATCTAAAAAAATCAATTTGAACTAAAAGTTCAAACCGACTAACCGATTCGAACCAAACCAAACCAATTTGATTTGGTTCGATTCGGTTCGGTTCGATTTAAGAGTTGGAGTGGGTTGGTTATGTTGAAATTCACTCAAAATGACTAATTTGATTTTTGTTTTGGGTTTGGTTTCGAGTTGGAGTCAAAACCAACCCAACCAAACCGCGTCAAGGCCTACATATAAGCTAAATTCAATTTTATTGAAGGTTTGACTCTCATAGAATTTCCAAAGAATGATGCAAGTGAAGCTAAGGGCGCGTTTGATTGCAAGCATGAAAAATGTATGGAAAAAATAAATTTTAGGTAATTTAATTGCTTAGGACTTATTTGCATGAAAATAGTAAATTAAATTTGTTTGATTGATTTGATTTTCAACTTAAAAAATATTATATTTGTTCGTTCCGTTTTTTATTGGTGAGTAAGTGAGAGAAAGTGGATAGATGAGAGAGAGAAATAGAGGGTGACTTCTCTGAAAAATAAAATCTTACTCATCATAAAGAAAATATATATATATTTTTTTATTTTGAAGAAAATATGATCACATGACCAAAAATAGAAAAATATTTTCCATGGAATAAAATGATAATCAAACAGTATAAAAGTAAGAATTTGGGTGGAAAAATCACATTTTTCATGAAAAATATTGGCAATCAAATAAAAACGTTTGTCTTCTATAATACCATATTCAAGTACCTTATCTAAAAATTTAAACTACTAAAAATGACACACCTTTTTTTATTTAAATTGGTCATCTACATAAGCTCTCACATTCACACAACACATGCATAATTTGTATAAATGAGAGAACAATGAAACTTAGAACCAAGGCGTTTGGTTGCTTCGATATAATGTTGAACTATCTTCTTTAAAAATTAGAGCGGTTAGAAATTATACAAATTTATTTATCTAAACTACATCTTCAACAGGTATGGGATTCCAGGCCTTGGAAAGGCGCGCGGCAGATAAGAAACAAGAAGTACCCTACTATGCCATTAGGAAGATACTGAAACAAATTCTTCAGAAAAATGAAAAGGCAAAGTTTATAATTACTGGCCACAGCTTGGGTGGTGCATTGGCAATTTTATTTCCAGCAATTCTGGCGTTCCATCAGGAGACATGGTTGCTAGAAAGATAAGAGGGGATTTACACATTTGGTCAGCCAAGAGTAGGAGATGAAAATTTTGGAGAATTCTTGAAAGAAGAATTAAGAAAATACAACATTGATTATTACAGACTTGTTTACTGTTTTGACATGGTTCCTAGATTGCCTTTAGATGATTCCACCTTCTTATTCAAGCATTTCGGGACTTGCGTTTACTATAATAGCTTCTACGAAGAAAAAGTAAGTTTCTATTCTTTCTAGACTACTTTTCTCTCAACCCTTTTTTCGTCTTCTAGTTATTATTTCAAACAATTCAACTAAGAATTAAACTATAATAGTTATATCTTCGAAATTATTTCCATTGTTATCCTTGTAAGATAAGTATATCTGTAATTTTTACATAGATTTTGGCTGAAGAGCCAGACAAGAATTATTTCTCTCTTAGATGGCTTATACCGAAGATCATAAATGCCATCTGGGAGCTAATAAGAAGCTTTATTATTTCATATACAAGAGGAGCAGACTACGAAGAAGGAGGTCTTCTTCGACTACTTAGGGTGATCGGCTTGTTAACTGCAGGATTACCGGCTCATTGTCCCTAAGATTATGTTAATACAACGAGATTGGGACCATCGGAAGTTTATCTTAATGAACTTTCCTAGCTCGCTCGATATGATGAAAACATTGACTGTATGGAAATTATTTTGTTGATTTATAAAAGGGATGATTTTGTTCATTCGAAACCAAGCTAGAAGAGATTCGTGAATAATGGTACTCTAATATAATTGTTTATCTTTGAATCTTGAAGAAAAATTACGATACTTTTGTACTAAAACATGTTGATGTCAAAAATTGAATATCAATTCTTATATAAATATCTTCCATACTTCTACGTTAAGAATTATTACATTTTTTTTGAGGGGGTAAAATTCGTGCTTAAATTACATTCAACAACCAAAATTTTATGTGCTAAAAGTCAGACAATGAGACTTCAATCGAGACAAAAGTTCGAATAATTCTCCCTACATACAAGAAAAATATAAACTTATTGCACTAAGAATCCATTTCATTCACATCAAGTTCTTGAAACCCTAGCTTTCCTACTCTCTGTTTTCTTCTGTGATCGTCATTTGATCTTCTGTTGTATCCCCCTCTTTTCGACCTAATCTTTATATAATGATCGAACTGTTTCGAAAGTCGTGCCCCTTAAAAGGACCAACATATCCCTAGCTCAAAAAACAACAATTGGAAAAACTTGTGGAAAGGCTGCGACAATTTTTTTCAACCACGAACTTATCGCAGAGGCTCTCCAAGTGATAGTGGGCCACCAACGGTCACCCCTACAACTTTTATATTTTTACAATTTGGTCCCTACTTCAAGTTTTTGTAAGGTTTTGGTCCATATCTTCATTATTGATCTCGCATCTTCCAGAAACATCCATGTTGGTCCCCCAAACGTTATAATAATCCAAAACTGGTTGTCCCCATCTTCTGAAAGTGTGAAAAGCAGTCCCCAAACATTCATAAGTTGAATTTCACTCTCAAAACTCCAATTTCTCTCTTAATACTTCTCATCAATCCTAGTACAATTCTATTAGTCTTCAATTCTATTAACTAACTTCAATTAGACTCAAAATCTTCATTTTTTGCTTCAAGTGCCTCCAATTCTCAATTTTACCTATGTTGATACCATTCACAGTAAATTTAGAAAAAAATGATAAATTTGCAAATATAAATCAAGCTTGTAGCATAGATAAATGTGTAAAATACATTTATCATTAACCTTGGGAGAGATACATTATTCAAAACTTAGAATGAGGCAGATTCTGGTAATTTTTTAAAAAGGGAATGAGATTCGTAGGTCTCTAAAATTTGCCCTCGTTTTTGACAGGGGAGGTTTTGTAATTCTTTAGACAAGAGGGAACATCTCTCTAATTTGATTATGTATACTTTTCTTATGTATTTTAGTATTTAGTTAAATTCTTCTTATTCCCATCTATGACATCAAGTGTCTACTTAACAAATTCTTTGAGTTTATTCACTATTGTAAATTTTGCATCGAATTCGTATCTTGAGGATTTGTTTGCAACATAATTTATCTTGGTAACTAGAATAAATTGTAGACCTCATCCTAAAGAAATAAAGCAACAATCAAAGATACGAAAATACAGAAAAATCGAAACAAGTGAAGAAGAAAATATGAAGTGGTCTCACGAAAAGTTCCACTACTGGTTTTGACCTTGTTGAAACATAAAAATTCAGCCCAAATCGAACAGCTCAAGGAGTGAAGCCCAATTGAAGGATCCCCAATCAGATAATCCAAAGAACGAAGCTCAATCAAACAAATCAAGATGAAGGCCCAAAGAGGAAGGCCCAAGAACGCGGTAACGCCATCGCCCAAGTTTACAAGTCGCCTAGAATCTGAGCGAATGGAGTGTCATACAGTCGCCCAGAGCTGTTACTATATTCTCACACAATCCTTCAAGTCGCCCAAGGTTTTAACAAACATAAAGCGTCGTGGTCATCAAGAAGTGCAGTTATAAAAGCAGTTATTAAAGCAGCCCTATCACGTTCCACGATTCAAGGAATTCAATCAAAAGCGGTTGAACGATGAAGAGTAATGGCAGCAGTTAAAAAAGGTAGTTTTCATGACAAGTTGGCCATTACGAAGAAAGTGGGCAGTTATAGGACGATCAAACAGTTTTTAGGGCAGTTGATCACAAAGACATCGTCCATGAAGATAAAAGAGAGAAAGGACATAGAAGCAAAAAACCAAATCCAAAACTCTCGAACAGAGAACATGTAATTTTCATTTCCTTAGCTTAGATTTAAACACTTTTCTTTCAGTAACTCGTATACTTGCGCCCCTTGGAGGCACATTGTTTTTAATTTCCAATTGTAAAGTCATCGCCAATAAAAGAACACCCCTTTTTTGGACTTTGTCTCAAGAGATTTGTCCCTTACACAATCGTCTGATCCTTTTTAATTGTTAGCGACTAACCCGCGCGAAACAGACCTAATAATATTCTCAATTATGGTCAGCGTAATACTTATCTAGTCTCAAGTCATTGAACTACTTTACAATACTGAAAACCATTTTAACATGTCCAAGAAAATATCCTGACTTCAACGAATTGTACTCTCTCTCTATGAATGCCCCAGGATATCTCATTTCTTCAAACTATCATCTGTTTTTTTTCTACATTATAAAGCTATGGATTCCAAATGCAACAAGTTTTTCTGTAGTGATTATATGCTGCTAAGGCCAGAGGAAGCTGGCTTGGTTGATGTCTTTCGCATCTTATTTTCTGATGACGTCGGGAAGAGAAAATTTATCGACTGCCCAGAGGTAAAAAGGCCGGAGCCATTCAAGCGTAGATGGCTGATCTTTGTTTCTATCTTGGTGCAGAAGCTTTTGCTAGCAGTAGAGAAACCCATGGCAGGTTTGGTTCTTTGGTTGAGCAGTGGTTAAATCTGTTAAATGTGGCATTAATTTGTAATCTTAGGAAATAAATAAGGTTACATGCACTTGAAGAAAATGTATCAGGAAAATACATGATGCACTTGAAGAAAATGTATCAGGAAAATACATGATGCAAATTCATGAATTATTAGGTGTCCATTTATATTCCCATGTCTCTAGAGTTATCCATGTGGTCTTATAAATAGAGGTCATTCTTGTAGTCTCATTGTAAGAAAAAAAAAAAAGAAGAAAACATTATTGAGTGTGCTGTAGCAACTCAAAAACTATCAATAAAAATTCAAGTTTTTCTTCAACACTTCGTTTCCGCACTAACAAATTTGGTATCAGAGCCATAACTTGTGATTGCATTTTTTCATGGCTTTCATACAAACAGTTTCGTTGTTTACATATTCTTCCAGTCAAGTCCCAATCTTCGAAGGCGAGCATTATGAATACTGGAGCATCCAAATGCAAACTTTCTTCATCTCCTTAGATTTTTGGGATGTCATTGGCGATGAGGAGTACGAAGAACCATCCAAAGACAATGAAGATTACGAAAAATTGCAAAAAGAATTTAAAAGAAAAGATGCAATGGCTCTCCGCTATATTCAACAAGGAGTCGGGAAATCAATTTTCCCTCATATCTTTGGTGTTAAAAAAGCTAAAGATGCTTGGGAAATATTGATGCAAGAATTTCAAGGAACGGAGAAAACGATCGCCTTGAAACTTCAATCCTTATGGAGAGACTTTGATAATCTCCAAATGGAAGAACGAGAATCGGTTCGTGTTTTTTCTTCACGAGTAGCCGAGACAGTAAATCAAATCAAAAGCTGTGGTGACACAATTACAGATAAAAGAGTCGTGGAGAAAATGTTAAGATGCCTTCCTCCAAAGTTTGACCATGTTGCAGCCGCAATTGAAGAATCGAAAGACTTGTCCAAAATGACCATTTATGAGTTAACCGGGTCACTTCTTGCCCATGAGCAAAGGATCAATCATTCGAGTAACCAATCTACTACCGAACAAGCTTTCCAATCAAAGCAAACATCAAAAAGAAGAAAATATTATTGAGTGTGCTGTAGCAACTCAAAAACTATCAATAAAAATTCAAGTTTTTCTTCAACACTTCATTTCCGCACTAACAAATTTGGTATCAGAGCCACTTATGATTGCATTTTTTCATGACTTTCATACAAACAGCTTCGTTGTTTACATATTCTTCCAGTCAAGTCCCAATCTTCAAAGGCGAGCATTATGAATACTGGAGCATCCAAATGCAAACTTTCTTCATCTCCTTAGATCTTTGGGATGTCATTGACGATGAGGAGTACAAAGAACCATCCGAAGACAATGAAGATTACGAAAAATTGCAAAAAGAATTTAAAAGAAAAGATGCAATGGCTCTCCACTATATTCAACAAGGAGTCGGGAAATCAATTTTCCCTCGTATCTTTGGTGTTAAAAAAGCCAAAGATGCTTGGGAGTTTACTCCAAATGAAAAACATGGTGACAGGACTTCCTAACATCCAACACATAGACAAAATGTGCGAAGGATGCGTCTATGGGAAATTGCACAAGTTGTCGTTTCCAAAATTTCATGGAGAACGAAAGCACCACTTGAGCTTGTGCACTCGGATATTTGTGGGCCAATGCAAACTCCCACTTTTGGAAATGAGAGATTTTATTCTCTTTGTTGATGACTTCACAAGAATGATATGGGTTTTCTTCCTCAGTAAAAAATCTGAGGCATATTCCACATTTCTTCAATTCAAAGCTCAAGCAGAAAGGCAAAGTGGTTTTTTGATAAAAACTTTAAGGACCGATCGTGGAGGTGAATATCTCTATAATCCTTTCATGGAATATTGCAGAAAAAATGGCATCAAAAGACAATTAACTGTGAGTCGAACTCCGCAACAAAACGGCGTGGCCGAAAGAAAAAATCGCACAATTGTTGAAATGGCAAGAAGCATGCTAAAGGGCAAAGGACTTCCAAATCTGTATTGGGCAGAAGCTGTAAATACGGCAGTATACATTTTCAATCGGTCTCCAACAAAGGCTGTACGAAATAAAACTCCATACGAAGCTTGGAACAAAAAGAAGCCAATGGTTGATCACTTCAAAATATTTGGCAGCATTGCTTATGCTCTTATCCCTTCTCAAAATCGGGAGAAATTTGACGAGAAAGGACAAAAACTTGTCTTTGTTGGATATAGTGATGAATCTAAAGGATATCGGTTATTAGATCCAACTACAAACAAAATTACAGTTTCACGAGACGTTGTTTTTGATGAAGCTGCATCTTGGGATTGGAAAGGGAAAGAAGTTGTGGACCAGACACCATACCATTTTGCTGATCCATTAACATTTCAAGCAGGTCCGTCACAAGTTGGAAATTTAGAGCATAATCCAAACCCTACTACAAGAAGTGAGGAAGAATCTGATCCAGAAAGCCCTCCAAGAAAGACACGTTCACTACAAGACATATATGAGTCATGTGAACTTGGGTTGTTCTCTAGTGAACCACAATCATTTGAAGAAGCCTCAAAAGAAGTATGTTGGACAAAAGCCATGAATGAAGAAATGTCCACAATTGAGAAAAACAAAACTTGGAAGCTTGTTGCCTTGCCAGAAGGGAAGAAAATCATTGGACTCAAGTGGGTCTATAAAATAAAATACAATGAAGATGGGTCGATCCAAAAGCACAAAGCACGTCTTGTTGCAAAGGGGTATTCTCAACAGCCCGAAATTGATTACACTGAAACATATGCTCCGGTTGCAAGAATGGAGACAATTCGTACTGTTTTGGCACTGGCAGCTCAATTGGAGGTATGTGTTTATCAACTTGATGTAAAATCGGCGTTCTTAAATGGTGAAATTCAAGAAGAAGTTTATGTCGAGCAACCCGAAGGATTTGAAATCAAAGGACAAGAAGGAAAAGTCTATCGTTTATACAAGGCACTTTATGGTTTAAAGCAAGCGCCGCGAGCATGGAATAGCAAAATCAATAGCTATTTCATCCAAAATGGATTCAATCGAAGCACGAGTGAATCATCTCTATATGTCAATAATCTTGGAAGAGACTTTCTTGTAGTATGTCTTTATGTGGATGATCTTCTATACTTTGGTACAAGTAAAAGCATGGTGGAAGAATTCAAGAAAAAGATGATGAGAGACTTTGAGATGAGTGACTTGGGTCAAATGAAATACTTTCTTGGCATCCAAGTCAAACAAAGCCCGGGAAGAATTTTTTTATCTCAAGAGAAGTATATTGATGATCTTCTAGAAAAATTCAGCATGAACCAGTGCAAGCCAGTCTCTACTCCAATGGGGCCGAATGAAAAATTCCAAGTCAATGATGATGCTGAAAAAGTAGATGCTACACTCTACCGAAAGTTAATTGGTTCACTCATCTACCTCAACACAAGGCCGGATATCACTCAATCAGTGAGTTTACTTTCCAGGTTCATGAATGAACCAAGCAAGAATCACTTTACGGCGGCAAAAAGAATTTTGAGATACCTTAAAGGTACAAAAAATCAAGGCATTGAGTTCAAAAAGGAAAATAACTTCAACCTTGTTGGCTACACTGACAGTGATTGGGCAGGCTCACTTGTTGACCGCAAAAGTACATCGGGCTACATCTTTTGTCTTGGAACAAATATTATTTCATGGAG
>NW_019267524.1:41546-54515 GCF_002742605.1 Olea europaea var. sylvestris | reverse complement strand
CAGTTTTTCATGCCAGATCGAAGCATATTGAACTACGTCATCACTTCATTCGAGATTTGGTAAGTCGAGAAGAAATTTGCATGGAATTTATCAACACAAATGATCAGCCGGCAGACATTTTAACAAAGGCAGTCACATTTGACAAGTTCGACAAGATCAAGGAAAAACTCAAGATTACAAATTAAGAGGGGGTGTTAAATGTGGCATTAATTTGTAATCTTAGGAACTAAATAAGGTTACATGCACTTGAAGAAAATGTATCAGGAAAATACATGATGCACTTGAAGAAAATGTATCAGGAAAATACATGATGCAAATTCATGAATTATTAGGTGTCAATTTATATTCCCATGTCTCTAGAGTTATCCATGTGGTCCTATAAATAGAGGTCATTCTTGTAGTCTCATTGTAAGAAAAAAAGAAGAAGAAAACATTATTGAGTGTGCTGTAGCAACTCAAAATCTATCAATAAAAATTCAAGTTTTTCTTCAACACTTCGTTTCCGCACTAACAAAATCTTCTGTCGAGCGACGGCAATCTATCGAGTCTCGTACTCAACTTCTAACGAGGTACTTATGTTTTCTTTTGAGCATGCTTGTTTTAGTATACTAAAAAATATACTGAATAGGATGGCAGATAGTATTTCAACTTCTTTTTCTTTCTGAATCATGTTCAAAAGTGTCCAGTACTCTGTATGAACATGTGTATCTTCATGTTTTTGTCTTATGCAATGCTAGGCCTCTGTTTAGTTTGGAAAAGATTTAGATTTTCAACCGTGTTATGTGTACACGGCATTTTACCATATTGGTTTATAGTGCGATCGAAAATGAGTTTTAAGAAATGGAGGCCAATCAGATGTCATTGGTCTATAATGCACTACGTTTTGTACTGCACCCCCACCCGCCCCCATGCTGCTTATTTTCGAACTCAGCATATCCTTATTACAGAGAATAAGATGCTCCGGTGCCACTGCATGCATGATAAGTCTGTGTGAGAGGGAAGGGCATATGGGATTTTACTTTTCATTTTTCATTTTTCATTTTTTGGCGGGTCGGTGGAGGTAAAAAACTATGGAGAAGAAGACGTAAACCCGCGGTGGTGAATCAATATTCAAAATTTTGTTAGGTGGGTAGTGGACCAGACTTAATTAGCAATCATTAATTTGGAAGAAAAATATGATATTTCAGTTTCAGCTATAAATGAGTAATCTAGCATTAATCATATCATGCAAATAGATTTTTTTGGCTTCCACTTGGTTTTCAAGGAGACATATCAAGAAGTTTTTTCTTCCAAATTAATGATTGCTAATTAAGTCTGGTCCACTACCCACCTAACCAAATTTTGAATATTGATTCACAAAAAGAAAGTGATTCTAGCTAGTAATGTCCAACATTTTGAAATTTAGTGATTAAAATTCGACATCTTAAATTGTAGTGAGTAATTAAAGATATCAACCTAAGTTTAGTGATTAGTGGGATAGTTAAATTTATAAATGATATAAGATTGACTCTTGGTTAGTTTCACAGAGGTGTCGGCGGTGATGATTTATCTAACAAGTGGTAAGTAATGTCTCTTAGCATTAACTCTATAAGTAACGATACTTTCGGATAGATAGTCCACTGTATCTTTTACTTTCACTGGTAATAGGAGAGAGGAGTCACGTATAACCTCACGAATTCATTTCTAGTAACAAAACTAGACACAGTTGACTATTTATCCCAAAAAAAAAAAAAAATTATTTCAGAAAGCATAAAAAAATTATTTATCCCTTATATTTTTAAATAAAGCCCCTCATTTGAAAACGTGTTAACAAAACATTTGAACATAAATCGTCACAAGAGATAATATGTGCTAATTAACTGAATGTTAAAAGATGAAAATGAGACGATAAAGTTAGATACATAAATGCCAAAAATGAGCAAAAATTAGGAACTTTTATTGAAATTAAAATGTGATGTAGTTAATAAACACGGTTATGTGATGTGAGCATAATTACCCATATAGAAACTCTCTCTAACTTTTATTATTCAACAATAAAAGAAGAACTCGAAATTTCAATGAAGAGCTAACACAAACTTTGGCCAAATATATAAAATTCTCATGCAGCCGTTACCTCCAATAAATTAGAAGGGTAGTTATACATGGTTTCAGCCCCTCAACTTGTCTTGCTTTATACTTTTTTAGTGAACCCCAACCTAGAGGAACCCCTCTAGGTTGGGGCTCAACCTTTTGCTTTATCCTTCATATCAAGGCCTCTCCTTGTTTAAAAATATTTTTTTTTTCTTTTTAGTTTAAATCCAATCGCATTATTTTGTTATTATACCAAAATGTGCAATAGAATTTGAGTATTTTAGTTATTAATTTGATAACCAAAAAAAAAAAAAACCTCGTGATATGGGTATATATTTACATTAATATTTTTTTACCATCATACGTGTGTATATGAATACATATACACTATTATGTTTGGATGGAGTGGAGGCACATGAGGCTTTTAAAAGGCTATAAATCACATCAATAATGTAATATTCGTACATATGTTGGTCCCTTCAATATAATGGCATGTTACGACCAAAAACCGAAGCTTAAAAGAAAAGGGAGGGTGACAAAACTCCTCCAGAATAGATACAATAGGTAGTGAGTGGTTTTTTTTTTTTATAAAATTTTATTCACATGTGGTACACCCCCATGTGAGTGTCTATATGGTGTATGTGAAGCCATTTTCTATACGAATGACAAAAACCTTTTTTGAAGTCCATGAGGAATATAGTTGGATGGAGAAATGTTGTCCACAATTTTTTTCCATAAATAATGGCTCCCCAATTAATGCCCTAGACTTTTATCCCCACTCTATATTTGAACATACAAAAATGACGTATTGAACTAAAGAACTCGACAAACTAATCCCATTACATTGAAAGAATGAACGTCTTCTTGCAAAAGATGTTGCAGTAATTAAATCTGAATGTCATGTATACAAAAACCTTTTCTTAAACACACACATACAAAAATGTACTTGTATCATATGATGAATTCATGATTACAAAGTTGTTTATTTTAGTATTACCCTAAAAATTTTCCAAGTTCTGCATTTTTTTCAGCATATTTAACTCACTTTTTTTTATGGAATATAAGTTTTAATTTGTTTTTGTGTTGTTGGGGAAGATGATGATGGATGAGATTAGATTAAATTAAATAACTCTGAATAGTTTTAGGTAAGAATCTTTTTCCTAAAGGACGAACGTGCAAAGCAATTGAGAAATATGGGATAGTACATTGATAATTTTTGGAAATTATACGTTTGTCTCTTTATCTGATTGCATTGTGTACCACAATAATTAATTTTTCCACCCTAGCATGGCTTAGATAAGTTTCAATAGGGTACTTGGACAATTTTATTTTGATTCTTTATACAAGAAAAATCCTAATTAATTATAACTTAACTAGATTTATGAACAGTCATAGAAAAAATTAAATTAATAAATGTATCTACTACTATCAATATTTTATGTTTTCAAATGAGGAAGTTTGATGTTTTATAAAAAAAAATTTGTATCAAATTTCATCTTTACTTAATTAAAAAAAAATGGGAATTTCTTAAAATTTCTTAAAAAATGGGAATTACTTAATTAACCAAAAAAAATCCTAATTAATTATAACTTAACTAGATTTATGAACAGTCATAGAAAAAATTAAATTAATAAATGTATCTACTACTATCAATATTTTATGTTTTCAAATGAGGAAGTTTGATGTTTTATGGACAAATTTTGTATCAAATTTCATCTTTACTTAATTAAAAAAAAATGGGAATTTCTTAAAATTTCTTAAAAAATGGGAATTACTTAATTAAATTTCTTAAAATGAGCAATTAAAATGTTTCATATTTCTCATGATCTTAAATAATTTTTAATTTCATGAAATTACTTTTTGCAATTATATTAATAATTAAAAATTTTGAATTTTGATAGATTATCAAGAGAAAGCTACAACACAAGCGTTCATGTTCAATGACCAAAATGATAAAATCGTAGTGGCTTTCAAAGGCACCGAAGCCTTTTATGCAAATGCTTGGTCTACCGACTTCTACATATCTTGGTATTGTTTAACCACGTCAGCTAACAAAGTTTTAGCTATTAACAAGGGAACCTATTAATTATTTAATTAATTTAAAACACACCCTCATATAAGCTAAATTAATTTTATATAAGACTGAATCTTGTAGAATGATGTGAGCAAGTCTAAGCATTTGTCTTTTATAATACCATATTCAAGTACCTTATCTAAAAATTTAAACTATTAAAAATGAGGCACCTTTTTTTTAATTTAAATTGGTCGTCTACAGATTCACACACAAGTTTATTTAACACATGCATAATTGTATAAATGGGAGAACAATGAAACTTAAAACCAAGGAGTTTGGTTGCTTTGATATAATGTTGAACCATCTTCTCTAAAAACTATAGCGGTTAGAAATTATACAAATTTATTTATTTAAACTACACCTTCAACAGGTATGAGATTCAAGGCCTTGGAAAGGTGCATGGAGGATTTATGAAAGCTCTGAGGCTGCAGAGGAACCAGGGCTGGCCCCGAGAACAGGCGGCAGATAAGAAACAAGAAGTAGCCTACTATGCCATTAGGAAGATACTGAAACAACTTCTTCAGAAAAATGAAAAGGCAAAGTTTATAATTACTGGCCACAGCTTGGGTGGTGCATTGGCAATTTTATTTCCAGCAATTCTGGCGTTCCATCCGGAGACATGGTTGCTAGAAAGATTAGAGGGGATTTACACATTTGGTCAGCCAAGAGTAGGAGGAAAATTTTGGAGAATTCTTGATAGAAGAATTAAGAAAATACAACATTGATTATTACAGAATTGTTTACTGTTTTGATATGGTTCCTAGATTGCCTTTAGATGATTCCACCTTCTTGTTCAAACATTTCGGGACTTGCGTTTACTATAATAGCTTCTACCAAGGAAAAGTAAGTTACTTTTCTTTCTTGACTACTTCTATCTCAACCTTGTTTCGTCACATTTAGATTATTTTATACATGCTTCGAAATTCTAGTTATTATTTCAATCAAGTCATCTAAGAATTAAACTGTTGTTACACTATGGTTAGAGAAGAGAAGAAAACAAGTTTGAGGTTGTGCGAATTTCACGAGCGAAAAAATGAAATAATTGACCAAACAGGTTGGGAAGTCAAACAACTTGTGATTGTACATCGTTATACTTGATTCTTCACACACATCTATTTTGCATTGAAAAAGTGGAAGGTTAGCTTGCATTATGATCTTGAAACTGTTCATAAATGTGATATAATGTTCTGAGTCAAAAAATGAGCTATCTGACTGAATCGTTGTTTGTATCCTTAGTTATTTTCCTTTTCTTGTGTTTGCTCGAGGATTAGCAAAAAGTTAAGTTTGGGGGATATTTGATGAGTTTATGCCAATTTTAACTTGAATGTGAGCTAGATTTTGTGTGTATTGAATGTTTTTAATGTGTTTACTAGTGGTGTTTTATAGGACTGATGAGATAGTGAAAGACACGAAAAAATTCATCAAAATGAAGATATTAGCATGGATCGTGAAGAAATTGTGGATAAAATGGCAAAAGATGCAAACCACAATTTAGATTGGAAGAGTGGCATCCTCGCGCCAAAATAGTGGCAGTGAGGCGCCACATGAAAAAGCGAAATTTGGCAAAAAAGGACGGTAAAATCAAAAATTTGGGGACTAAAGTATAAATATTCAAAAGTTGTGTTGAACCTCATAATGAAGATTCGAGAATGCTAGGGTTCAATTGGATACAATTAAAAGTCAAAAGGAATGAAATGTGATGAAAATATGGGCATGTTGTTGATTTTCAACCGCTTAAGTACGTTCCGGATTTTCAGCTCAAGATTGAAACCCATATTGAACCTAGTAAACATTCGAATTGGAAAATGGATAATTCAAACAAAAGTTATAGCCTTTTGAGTTAACTTTACAATTCAACTTGAATCGTCTCAATCGAACATCAGAAGAGAAAGTTACGATAAAAATACTAAAGCCAATGCAGTCAGAATTTTCCTCGCCACCATCATGGCGCCGAGGCGCCAACATTCTGTCCTCGTGGCACCACGACACCTCTTAGGTGCATCTAGAGTGTATTTTTTGCTCGTTTTGAAGTCAATGAAAATCCTACTTTTGACACAAACGAGGATGCAGCTATAAATACAAATTTCTCACACTTTTGAAGGGAATTCCACACATTGAAAAGAGGAGAATACAACTTGAGAATTAGAGAGCAAATTCAAGAAGAGAAAAACAACAATTCAAGGATTTAAAATCAAGATTTGGAATGAGAGAAGAACTTGGTACAAGATTCATTCACTCTTCTACATCTAGATTCAAAACCATGTAATAAACTCCACTGTTGTTATTTATTTTTCTTCCTCTATTATGAATAACTAAAATTCTTATTAGGGCAAATAATGTAACCTAGTTGGGACCATTTACATATTTTATTTAAGATTCCCGTTCGTTATTCTTTCATGTGTTGATTTTACTATGAGTTTAATACATTGAATTACTTGATCACTAATTTGATGATTTTGTGAATCTTTTACGAATAGAGATATGAGTTTAGAATTTAGACCATAGAGTAACATTCGATAATTTGGTATAACGAGTAGAGACACCTATGCTAATTATTGCAGTCATAATTGAATTTATAAACAAAGAAATCATTTAACTAAGCTAGATTCACATAGAGATATGAAATTGGATAAGTTAAATAGGCTCAATGAGAACTTGAGAGGGGTAAATTGAATACAATAGGAGAATTCGACCGAATACTACATTAGATATGAATCTTAATTTTAGATGTAAATGTGATCAATATGTGAAATTATTCTATTCTAATATTCATTCATTATTTAATTTCTAAACCAATTGTGTGTGCATCTACTCATTTTCTTGTAGTCTGATTAAAAATCAAATCCTACAAGTTTTTATTTGCTTTCATCAAATAATGGTTCGAGAAAAGTTGAATTAAGTGCTAGAATATAGTTCTCGTAGGAACGATAATCCGGACTCATAGGTCCATTATATTACTTATTACGATTCATACACTTGAGGAAATAAAATTGGCAACACATGGTAGGAAGATTTCTCGCTCTTGATCATTCATTTTGCATGAAATGGAGCTGGTTTAATGGACATGTTGAACATGGTATTAGGCCGAAGAAAAATGGTGAAGGAGATTCTATTGAAGTTGATAAAATTACAAATGATTAGGAAAAAAGTAATAAACGAAAGAGAAAGAAGAATACAGCTCAATCTAATGTAACGTGGAATAAAAAAATAACAATATTTTTCGTTCTACCATATTAGAAGGTATATCTTAAGGACATATCTTCTCTTACATGAATTGTCCAATTCCAATATATGTAATTACTAAATTTGTACTGCAGAGAGAAAAGAATCCAAATTTAAAAGGGTTAAGAACAAGAGTATGAATTCATGGACATCTTAGGAAAGATGAAAAACCAATAAATGAAGTAGTTGCCGATACTTTGGTATGTGTATGATATCAACGTTCAATGAAGCATAGTTTGATTTATTAGTTGTATCACTTGCTAATATAAAATTTGAGTTCCATAAGTGTAGAAAAGGATTGAAGATTGTGCCGGATCAATTTCTAATACACCCGCCAAAGATTCCATCCGCGATGATGCTGTTGCTAAACTTTTAGGTCCTGAACATTGTGGAAGAGTTAGGGGACTCAGTTTTGGAGTTGTAACATCAAAGATAGATGGACAAATACAATTAGTAGTAGGAGAATTAGAGAACTTGAAGCCAATTACAGACTCAGGCACAAATGGCGGGGACACTAGAAGAAAAAGTGGAAGCACTTCTCAAGTTATCTCATCAGGTTATAAGTAGTTACCTTTTATACATACTACAATAATATAGCCTAATATAGCTAATTACATGTAGAATAACTTTTGTAATTTTTGTATCCATTTCAAAGTTCTTATCCCAATCAAGCTCTCAATTCATGATAAATTTGATCTCTTATCTATTAGGACTTCTAAAACAAAATTATCTAGGCTTCCTCCATGAACTACATAATATCACATATGAAATTTGAGTCACAATCTAAAAATTTGGTTTTTGTAAGATATCATACTCATTAATATAATTGGATCAAGAACCAGAATTTTGTCTATGACTGGACAAAACTCTCGAACTGATCCAAACTGAATCCAAACCAAATCGATCGATTCTTCTAAAATTAAACACCCAAACAAGTATCTAAATTGAGAACCGATAGATTCGGTTCGGTTCGGTTCAATTATCGGTTCTATATCAAGAATCAAAAAATCAAATCTCTTTAATTTTTAATTTATTTATTTTAAATAAATCAAATTATTTATTTATTTTTTTCTAAATAAATTTACTAACTAATTAATTTAGTTCAAACCCAAAAATATGATTTTTCATAATTCTAAATTTCAGTCTAAGCTCAATTTAATCAAATGGATCTAAGTTTTACCTAAATCTGTTATTCTACCGTTATAGGGAAATCGAATTGAACAAAGTTTTGTGGCTCTCTTATTTATTGTGAACTCGCTATCTTCCTTTCCCTGTGATTTTGACAATCAAATCTATGACGAACTCAATAACGAGATAAGCAAAAGATACATAAGATTGAACCGCATTATTTTGTAAGAGCTAAAATTGAAATTGTCATTAGTTAAATTAATATAGCTTTGTAAATATTAAGAAATTTAATTATAGTATGGAACTCGGGGAACCTAAATGAAACCTAATCGAACTAAATTGAATGGAATCGAACCCAAAAAATTTCATAATTAAATTTAAACCCGATGGTTCTACTTACTAAATACCCAAAAATTTTAGGTCTCAAATCTCAAATCTAACCATGAAATTTGAGAAAGTTGGTTTGAATAGCATTGAACAAAGTGGGTCTGAATAGCATTGTTCTATTATTAAAAAAAAAAAAAGGAAAAAAACAAAAGAAAAAACCATCACATTATTTTGTAAGAGCTAAAATTGAAATTGTCATTAGTTAAATTAATATAGCTTTGTAAATATTAAGAAATTTAATTATAGCATGGAACTCGGGGAACCTAAATGAAACCTAATCGAACTAAATTGAATGGAACCGAACCCAAAAAATTTCATAATTAAATTTAAACCCGATGGTTCTACTTACTAAATACCCAAAAATTTTAGGTCTCAAATCTCAAATCTAACCATGAAATTTGAGAAAGTTGGTCTGAATAGCATTGAACAAAGTGGGTCTGAATAGCATTGTTCTATTATTAAAAAAAAAAAAAGGAAAAAAACAAAAGAAAAAACCACACTAGGATGTTAATTGAGAGGATTATGTGAAATACATTTATTAATAACAGCAAAAAGATAAAATAGAGAATTTAGTCAAGGTGGGGAATCGTGTGGAGAAGAAAATTTCTGACGTCCAACTCCCAAGAGGCCAGAATGTATAGTAAAATAAAAGTACAAATTTTGTGGAGATGCCCCCATTCTCATAGCTCTTGCATTCTAAGAGAACACTCTACCATCTGAACTACTTCTCCGTGCTTTGTCATACACAAATCAATTAACAAAAATTACCCACTCAAGAAACAATAAAATCACAATCCCAATTTTTTGAAGAGAGCCAGTAAGAGTGGCCACCTACCATCTGAGCTACTTCCCCATGCTTTGTCATACACAAATCAATGAACATAAATTATCCACTCAAGAAACAATAAAATCACAATCCCAATTTTTTGGAGAGAGCCAATAAGCGTGGCCACCTTGGCTCGCCAAGTGTTGGATCCGCCCTTGCTCAAAATTCCACCATTCAAATGCGTCATCCCTTTATGTGTATGAAACTAACAAAAGTCTAATTGCATCATCCTATACCCCTTGAAATTGAAAACTTTGACACATTTGTAGAAATCTTTTAATATGGATATCTGGATTTCCATGTGTCTTCCCATAAACCTAAAGATTTTTACTGAATAGACTGATCAGATCTTATCTCAGTTGAAAATCATTTCACTAAAAGTCGGGACATACACTGCTTGAGCATTTAGGAACTGCTGCTGGAGTGGAAAAAAAAAAAAAAAAAAGCCCAAATGGAGGTGTCCTTTTCAGGTTTTTAGCTAGCTCTGATTAAGCGTTGTTATTCACCATTTTAACGCATTACCATCTTTAATCTCACTTATAAAGTTCGAGTCCAAAAGTTATTACTCCGTCAAATTATCTAATTAAAATCAATTTACTTTCTCAAGTCCAAATCAATCTTATCTAGCTAAATAAACTTAGTCTTATCGAATGCACTAAATCACTTGGAAATTCAATTAAATATAACATCAATAGAAATTTATTTCTCTAACTTTTACCTAATTGTCAAATTTCACTACGCGATCTAAATTATAACTTATCTCTCATTTGTTACAATCGACAAATCATGAATTAGTGATAAAGTAATCCAAGCATGAAGAAAAAATATAAAATCAATGAACAAACAAATTAACTGTGATAGTATTGAGAACTAAAATTAAAGGTTCAAATTTAGGTTGCATTGTTTGTTCTATCTAATGATTTAGCTACACATCACAAAGAAAAACACACAAAAGGATTTTAGAATACATCATCGAGTTAAAAGTAAAAACGAGAAAAACATGAACTTCTTGCACTAAAAATCCGTTTTATTCACGTCAAGTTCTTGAAACCCTAGCTTTTCTACTATGTCTTCTTGTATGCTCCTTGTTTGATCTTAGGTTTATCCCCCTCGTTTTGAACTAAATTAGGCCTTTATATAATGATCTTACCATTTTGAAAATCGTGTTCACGAAAAGGACCAAAATATCCCAAGCTTATAAAACAACAATTGGAAAAACATATTGACAAGCTGCGACAATTTTTTCGACCACAAACTTATCGCAGAGGTTCTCCGTGTGATAGTGGGCCACCTATGGTCACCCGTACAACTTTTATATTTTTACATTTTGGTCCCTACTTTAAGTTTTTCCTATGGTTTTGGTCCATATCTTCTGTATTGATCTCTCAACTTCCAGAAACATCCATGTTGGTCCCCCAAACATTCATAATTATCCAAAACTAGTTGTCCCCATGTTCTGAAAGTATGTAAAGCAGTCCCCAAACATTCACTAAGTTAAATTTCACTCTCAAAACTCCAATTTCTCTCTTAATAGTTCATATCAATCTTAGTACAATTCGATTCTATGAACTAACTTCAGTTAGACTCAAAATCTTCATTTTTGTTTTAAGTGCCTCCAATTCTCAATTTTACCCACGTTGGTAACATTCACACTAAATTTGTGGGGTGGGGGGGGGGGGACATTGCTAAATTTGCAAATATAAATCAAGCTTATAGCACAGATAAATGTGTAAAAGTACATTTATCATAAACTTTGGGAGAGATACATTATTCAAAACTTAAAATAAGTAAGGTACTGGTACTTTTTTAAGAAGGAAATGAGATTCGTAGGTCTCTAAAATTTGCCCTTGTTTTTGGACATGGGAGGTTTCGTAATTCTTCAGAAGAGAGGGAACATCTCTCTAATTTGATTATGTATACTTTTCTTTTGTATTTTATTATTTAGTAAAGTTCTTATTTCCACATATGACATCAAATGCCTACTTGATAAATTCTTTGAGTTTATTCACTATTGTAAATCATGCATCTAATTCGTATCTTGAGGATTTGTTTGCAACATAATTTATCTTAGTAACTAGAATAAATTGTAGACTCGTTCCAAAGAAAGCAACAATCAAAGAAACAAAGTACAGAAAAAAATAAAAAATAAAAAAGGAAAATGTGAAGTGGTCTCACGAAAAGTTCCACCACTGGTTTTGACCTAATAATATTTCAAATGAAGTACTTTACAATTAATACGGAAAATGTTAACATGACCAAGTCCCACAGAAAATGTTCCTCAATCTACAGTAAATATCCCGACTTCGATGACTTGGACTCTCTCTCTATACATATACCAGGATATCTCGTTTCTCCAAACTATCATCTGCTCTTTTTCTACATTATAAAGCTATGGATTTCAAATGCAACAAGTCTTTCTGCAGTGATTATATGCTGCTAAAGCCAGAAGAAGCTGGCTTGATTGATGTCTTTCGCATCTTATTTTCTGATGACATCGGGAAGAGAAAATTTATCGACTGTCCAGAGGGGAAACGGCCGGAGCCATTCAAGCGTAGATTGCTGATCTTTGTTTCTATCTTGGTGCAGAAGCTTTTGCTAGCAGTAGAGAAACCCATGGCATGGTTTGGTTCTTTGGTTGAGCAGTGGTTAAATCTTCCGTCGAGCAATGGCAGTCTATCAAGTCTTATACTCAACTTCGTACGAGGTACTCATATTCTCTTTCGAGCATGCTTGGTTTAGTACACTAAAAAATACACTGAATACTGAATAGAATGGCAGATAGCATTTCAAAAGTGTCCAGTAATCTGTATGAATATGTGTATCTGCATGTTTTATCTCATGCAATGCTAGGCCTCTGTGTAGCTTGGAAAAGATTTAGATTTTTAACCGTGTTATGTGTACGTGGCATTTTACCATATTCGTTATAGGGATACACTTGACAATATTTCATTGGGTGTTGGGTAAAAATAAAAAAAAAAAAAAAAAAAAAAACAACCGTAAAGCACTTGTAAATCTGTTTGCACAATATTCCTGTAAAAACAGATTAATTCTTAGATATTTAGCTCCTGTTTGGTATGGATTAAAATCAGATTTTTAGTAAATTTTAATAAAAATTGGTGAAATATGTGGTTTAGAAGTTGGTAAAAGTTCTGGGTTCCATAAAACATGTGATCGAAAATGAATTTTAAGAAATGCACAAACTCAGAATATCCTTATTACAGAGAATCAGGGGGTGGACACAAGAGGGGTTTTTTTTGGGGGG